>NC_041389.1:70199346-70217994 GCF_002162155.2 Triticum dicoccoides
GGCGCACGCGGGCCCGGGCGGGCCTGCCCTAGGCTCGCGGGCCGCGGCGGCGGGGCGCGGGCGAGATGGCGGCGGAGGGACATGTGGCGGCGCAGGATTCGCGGAGGGGTGGCAGCTGGACGTGTTCGGCGGGCGAGAGGAGCGGAGCTAGGGTTTCGGGGGGAAGGATACATCTGTGAATTTCGGGGGAGAGGGCATATTTATAGGTAGAGGGAGCTAGGAGACCCCAAATGAGGAGCGGTTTTCGTCCACACGATCGTGATCGAATGACCGAGAGCATGTAGGGTGTTTGGATGGGTTATTGGGCCACTTTGGAGGGGTGTTGGGCTGCAACACAAAGAGGCTTTTGCGGCTACCCGGATAACCGTTGGAGTATCAAACGGCCTCCAAATGGCACGAAACTTGACAGGCGGTCTACCGGTGCTATACCAAGGACGCTTGACAAACCTTGGTCCATTTCGGGAATGTTTAACACCTGCTCACAATGAGAGACAAAAGGCGGACGCAGGGGGAACATAGGAGTGCCGGATTGCAAAACGGACAACGGGGAAAATGCTCGGATGCAAGAGACGAACATGTGTGCAAAATGAGATGCACACGATGACATGATAAAATGCAACAAGTAAGCAAATGACAAGGAAACTACGGCAAATAACTGGCGCAACGAATCCGGGGCGTTACAACACTCCTCCACTAACAAGAGATCTCGTCCCGAGATCTTAGGACCGAGACAGAAGGGAAAAAGGAAGAGGTGAAACAAGAACTCAAGAGAAGAAACAAAGAATCGAGAGCACTCGAGAAGAAGAGTGGAACGACAAGAATGACAAGAATCGAAAGCTCACGGAATCAGATAGACTAAGAAACCACTCCGGTTAGAACGAGATAAGAAACGAATAAGACTGAAAGGATTTAGGCAGCACTCTGACTGAACATGGAAAGAATAGAACATGAACTTGAGAAGATGGAACGATACTTGACTTGAGGAACAACACAAAACCTCCGGAATAATTGAAAGACTTGAATGAAAATAACTTAGAAGGTAGGGGTGAACGGAGTTGATGAGAAAATCAACAAGGAAAGAATAAGCTTGTTGTGGTCTTATAGGTAACATCTCAAGATCATAAGGTGATAACCGTCCACAAACGGAAATGATTGGATAGCTGAGAAGAACGAAGAAATGCAAAACTCCACTTCAAAAGAATACGGAGAATTTTTGCACTTCGAGATGCGAGAACAGAAGATACTACAACTCCTTGAACAAGAATCTTGATGAACACTTGAAGAATGAATTGAATCATGAAGAACCATCATGAAGAACTCCGGTGACAAAAGGATGATGAGATAGAATCAAGGAAGAAAGAATAAGATGAACCTTGCGATGATTTAACACAGGAGCCGGGCAAACCCAACATATGACCAAAATCATGACTCGAAGCTGATGCATATAGTGCCAAAACTCGCGACGCCGAACACTCCCTAAGGTGTTCGGTCTTTGTAGGTGTGTGTGGAACGACACCCTCTCCCTTTTTACATGAAAAAGAAAGGAAAAAAGCCCTTCGTGTCCAGGTACGAGCAATAATTCTGGCGTGGCTACATGCCAAGACGCCAGTCTCCGCCTTGGTTGTGATAAAATGAACCAGGGGATGTATAACAGCAAGAGGCAGTAAAAAAGGTTTACGCAGGGCCTTAATCTAAAAAGAAACCTTTGAGCGGGTCCCTACTGCACGTCTGCGCCTGTGTCTCCGTTGTGCCGTGTCCTGGACAGGCGCTGTACGACATTCATCTGTAAAAGAGAAGAATTTTTATTGAAAATAGGTCGTGCAGGAAAAAAGGAATAATAAACAAAGTATGAAGTAAAAAAGAAATGAAGTCGAGCTTTATTGTCTCTGTTTTCAGCCCCTGGTGTGGCGTGATGAGCCTACGGGGCTCTTGCTGAACTTATGGAGTCCGGGTCTACGGCCTTCTGTGTTTTATTTGAAAAAGTCTGTTTGACTTGTGAGGCCATTTTATTGTGCGGCTGTTTAAGCCACCGCACAGTCCTCCTTTTGGAGGAGACGCATTTTAGTGTGTTCCCTTTAAAGAGATGATGCCTCGAGGACCTGGCATCTTTAGCGTGAGGGATGCGTAATGCGGTATTGCGTTGAAGCGCGCGAATGTTCCTCGTCCCAGCAGTGCTTGATAGCGACTTGAAAACGGGACTATGTGGAAGATTAGCTTTGCGCGACGAAAGTTATTGGCAGAGCCAAATATAACTGTCATCCGGATAAAACCCATGCAATGGGTGTCCGGACCGGGCGCTACCCCTTGAAAGGAGGTTTTACTGTGACTGATTCTTGCTGGGTTTATGCCCATGCTGTGAATTGTGTCTTGATATATCAAGTTTAGTCCACTGCCCCCGTCCATAAGGACATTGGTAAACTGGAATCCGTCTATTATTGGTTTAAGTACCAAGGCAGTTCGTCCCGCATGCTTGATGTTTCGAGAATAATCTATTTTATTGAAGATGATCGGCTTTAAAGACCAATGGCAGGATGTCTGAAGTTTAGGCTTGAAAACGGGGACCTTTATGGGTGCCTCATGCCTTGTAATGTGAAGTGAGTTTACTGTTTTGACTTCTTGTGGGAAGTTCTTCTGCTTCCTGGTGTGCTGTTCTTGGGATTCGCCGTCCTCCTCGCTAGGTGTGTCGAGCCCCTTGTGTTCGGCGTTGAGCCTTCCGGACTGTTTGAAAACCCAACAGTCTCTATGGGTATGATTAGCAGGTTTCCCAGGAGTGCTGTGTATTTGACATATCCTGTCCATGATTCTGTAGGCTGGACGGATCTTCCCTATTATCCGGAGGGGTTTGTTTTGTCTGATTTGAGCGTTTGAATCTGGCGTTGACTGTCGTGCTCTTCAGATTTTTCTTCTTGAATTTGCGATGATCCTTATTTCATCGCGGCTTCCCATTTCCATCTCTAATTTCTGATGTACTTGGGTCGCTGGGGCTGCATCGTGCCAACCAGCTGTCTTCTCCCGCACAGAAGCGGGTCATGAGGCTTGTGAGGGCGGCCATTGTTCTTGGTTTTTCCTGGCCGAGGTGTCAGGCTAGCCATTCGTCTCGGACGTTGTGTCTGAAAGCCGCTAGGGCTTCGGCGTCCGGACAATCCACTATTTGATTCTTTTTAGTGAGGAACCTGTTCCAGAACTGCCGAGCTGATTCGCCGGACTGCTGGGTTATGTGACTGAGGTCGTCTGCATCCGGGGGACGGACGTAAGTCCCTTGAAAATTTTCTCGGAAAGCGTCCTCCAGGTCCTTCCAACTTCCGATTGTATTTTCGGGAAGGCTTTTAAGCCAGTGCCGAGCTGGCCCTTTGAGCTTAAGAGGTAAATATTTTATGGCGTGGAGATTATCTCCTCTAGCCATATGTATGTGGAGGATATAATCCTCGATCCAGACTCCAGGGTCTGTTGTTCCATCGTATGACTCTATGTTGACGGGTTTAAACCCTTCTGGGAATTCATATTCCAGAACCTCATCGGTAAAACATAGAGGGTGTGCGGCGCCCCTGTATTTGGTTGCGCCGGACTCTGACGGCGTGCAGTGCGCACTTCTTGTAGGAGCATGTCGTCTTTGTCCGTAAATAGATCGGACTGGTGCGTGATGTGGATCTTTGATTGGATCGCATGCCGCATTGTGTGCGGTGCCGCTTGCCATTTTGAGGTGATTGGTAGGTCGTCTATCCGACCGCGCAGCCTTTTTATTTTTCGAATTTGGAGGTTCTAGGGCCTCCTGATCGAATTCGGGCAGCAGTTTCCTCTTCGGATAGCTTTTCGTTTGGCAGCTGCCGATGTATTTGTCTGCGGTCTTGATTACTTTACTCCATCTTGTCTTGAGTGCATTTTCCGCCGTCTTCAGCTTTTGCTTCTGCTTTTTCGGGCTGCGTATTGTGGCCGCGAGCCTCTCTTGGAGATTCTTCTTCTCCATGTTTTCATGCCCAAACGGCTGTTCGGGGCCATGTTCGTCATCTGCCGAATCGTCCCGCTCTAGGGCAGGGTCTTGTTCGGGCGGGGTTTAGATCGACGCTTTAGTCGCCGCTTTGAGTGCTTCTCGGAGGGTTTACCCTTCCTTTCGCCCCCTTTGTCCTCATTGTCGATATTTTCCGGTGTATCGAACATTAGTACGTCATTGTGTGCGGTGGGTATCCAGTGCCCTGTGGGTGCTGGTTCCGGTTCGTCTCCGGATTCGTCGTTCATGTCGATGAGGTCGTCAGAGTCGAAGTCTAGCATGTCTGTTAGGTCATTGACAGTGGCTATTAAGTGGGTGGTGGGTGGGCTTTGAATTTCTTCATCGTCCGAATCCCAACCTCGCAGGCCATAATCCGGCCTGGGCTCTCCTGATAAAGAGAGAGACTTGAGAGAATTCAGAATGTCATCAAGAGGTGAACACTGAAAGATATCCGCGGCGGTGAACTCCATTATAGGCGCCCAATCGGATTTGATCGGCAGGGGCGTAAAGGGCCCGGAGTCCGGAGAAGAATCTGGCTCCTCAGAGTAATGGGCAGCGCGGAGTGCGGGGTCGGCGTTCGGCTCAACCGCCTTTAAAATCACAGCCCCTGAGGTGACGTCCAACCGTTCTTCCTCAATGAACGCAGCGGACTCCGAATCGATGGTCGGGGCCGGAGCGTGTGCGGCCTCCAGGTCACTGTTCGGGAGCAGAGCTATATCGTGCTCTTCTCGACAGTGCGGCACGCTTGGCTGTGGCTCGAATCCGTCGAAGATCAAGTCTCCGCGGATATCCGCCGTGTAGTTTAGCTTCCAAAGCTGACTTGATGGCCAGGGGCGTAGCTTTCGATCTGCTCCAGATGGCCAAGCGAATTGGCTTGCAGAGCGAAGCCGCCGAAGACAAAGATCTGTCCGGGGAGAAAAGTCTCACCCTGGACCTTATCGCTGTTGATGATCAAAGGAGCCATCGAACCTAAAGGCGACGACACAGAGGAACTCTCAATGAAAGCACCAATGTCGGTGTCAAAACCGGCGGATCTCGGGTAGGGGGTCCCGAACTGTGCGTCAAGGTTGGATGGTAACAGGAGACAGGGGACACTTTGTTTTACCCAGGTTCGGGCCCTCTCGATGGAGGTAAAACCCTACTCCTGCTAGATTAATATTGATGATAAGGGTAGTACAAGAGTAGATCTACCACGAGATCAAGGAGGCTAAACCCTAGAAGCTAGCCTATGGTATGATCGTGTATGACGATGGTTGTTGTATGTATGTTGTATCTTAGTCCTACGGACTACAACCCTCCAGTTTATATAGACACCGGATAGGGTTAGGGTTACACAGAGTCGGTTACATGGGGAGGAGATCTTGAATATCCGCACACCTAGCTTGCCTTCTACGCCAAGGAAAGAACCTACCGCACACGGGACGGAGTCTTCGGTCTTGTATCTTCATAGTCCTGGAGTCCGGCGGGAGATGTAGTCCGGCTATCCGAACACCCCCTAATCCAGGACTCCCTCAATTATCCTCATTGCTGCAGAGAAGAATTATGTCCTTGATGCACCACTAGGTGACAAACCGATTGCAGGAGCAGATGCATACGTTGTGAACGTTTGACAAAAGCTCGGTATGATGACTACTTGATAGTTTAGTGCACCATGCTTTACGGCTTAGAACTGGGACTTCAAAAAAGTTTTGAACGCCATGGAGCATATGAGATGTTCCAAGAGTTGAAATTGGTATTTCATACTCATGCCCGTGTCGAGAGGTATGAGACCGCTGACAGTACTTTGCCTACAAGATGGAGGAGAATAGCTCAAATAGTGAGCATGTGCGTCTAGGGGGTCCCGAACTGTGCGTCTAGGCGGATGGTAACAGGAGACAAGGGACACGATGTTTTTACCAAGGTTCGGGCCCTCTCGATGGAGGTAAAACCCTACTCCTGCTTGATTAATATTGATGATATGGGTAGTACAAGAGTAGATCTACCACGAGATCAAGTAGGAAAACCCTAGAAGCTAGCCTATGGTATGATTGTTGTTCTGTCCTACAGACTAAAACCCTCCAGTTTATATAGACACCGGAGAGGGCTAGGGTTACACAGAGTCGGTTACAATGGTAGGAGATCTACATATCCGTATCGCCAAGCTTGCCTTCCACGCCAAGGAGAGTCCCTTCCGGACACGGGACGAAGTATTCAATCTTGTATCTTCATAGTCCAGTTGTCCGGCCGAAGGTATAGTCCGGCTACCCGGACACCCCCTAATCCAGGACTCCCTCAGTAGCCCCTGAACCAGGAATCAATGACGACGAGTCCGGAGCGCAGATTGTCTTCGGCATTGCAAGGCGGGTTCCTCCTCCAAGTACTTCATAGAAGATTTTGAACACAAGGATAGTGTCCGGCTCTGCAAAATAAGTTTCCACATATTGCCATAGAGAGAATAATATTTACACAAATCCAATCTGCTGACATATTCCGTAGGCGTGACATCACATCACAGCCAAGCTTTTATTCGAATCGTTTTTACTGTCCCACCTCAGCGCGTTTAGCGAGGCGGTTTCCTTGGCACGTCTTGTCGAAGCAGGGATCGTGTCCCCTTTATTTACGGGATTCTCATCAATACGGACGTGGTTAACCCAATCGTGCCCGTTGGCATGTTTTCTCGATTAAAGGCAAGTCCCAAACGGTTACGGGGAGGGCCCTTGGTATTCAACCTCTTATAAAGAGACCAAGGCCTTACTCCTTTCTTTCAATCTCAAACGAGTTCGCCCTTTGCCTCGAGTTCCAACACCCAAGGCTCCAGATTTCAGGTGCTTCGGATCTTCGACAATGTCCGGTTCCGACCTTCGAGGCAGATGGATGCGTGCTAAAGCTGAGAGAGGCCAAGTTCTTGACCGGCGAAATCTCGCATAGGCTGCCTGCTCAAGGGCAAGTCATTCCCACTCCCAAGCCTGGTGAGAGTGTGGTGTTCATGTCTCACTTCCGTCGGGGGCTAGGCTTCCAGACGGATCCCTTCGTGAGGGGGCTCACGTTTTATTATGGGCTGGAATTTCACGACTTAGCTCCGGAGTCCATCCTCCATATTTCCTCATTCATCGTCGTGTGTGAAGCCTTCCTCCGTGTTACTCCTCACTTCGGACTATGCCTCAAGACCTTCAAAGTAGAGCCGAAGATGATCGAGGGACGGCACGCGGAGTGCGGAGGTGCTGTTATAAGCAAGAATGCTGATGCTCCATGGCCCGAGGGCTCTTTTCAAGAGGAGTCCAGCTTATGGAAACGAGAGTGGTTTTATATCACCGCTCCCAGGGGCACCAAGTGGGTGGCGCCACCTACCTTTCGCTCGGGTCCCCCACCACAGCTAGCGTCATAGGTCAATAAAGGACCGGACTGGGGGCCGTCTAAGGACGTGCCCTTGTTGTAGGGCTGCATACGAGATCTCCTAGAAAGAGATATCAGTCTGGTCGTGGTGACACAGGTTATGTTGATTCGCCGAGTTCTGCCCTGCAAACGTCGCCCCCTCTGCCTGTGGGAGTTCAATCCGGAGGGACCACGAGCTCACCAACATTTAATGGGCGCAACACCCGTGGAGATGTACAAATTGTTCTTCGGATCACAAGCAATGTGTCCGGATTTGACCGAGGACGCAGGTCTGAGCTGCAATCGCTCGGATACTCAAGTAAGCAGCCTTGTGCCCGGACTCACTATCCGTATATTCCTCATAAAATTGCCCTTAATAGAGTTGTCCTTTTAAACAGGAGTGGATAGCGAAGTCAAAGCTAATCAGGTGTCCGGCCCCCCTCCCTGAGACCATGCCGGATCCCGTGCTGGTCAGGATGTTGGAGGTGGTGCCTTCGAAGGAAAGTGAGGGACGGGACAAGGAAGCTGCCGCCTCTTCGAAGGAGGCTGTTCAGAAGGGATGAATTGAAAATCCCTCTCCTCAGGGGAAGAAGAGGACCGCCTCTGAAGACCCGGAGACCATGGCCTCAAAGCGGGGCAAGAAATCCTCGTTAGAGGGTCCTACGCCGGGGGATACTTCGGCCGAATTATGCCCTCAAGGGGATCAGCCCTCCACCGAGCCGTAAGTAGAGAGAGGTTTTCTTTTTAAGAGATGAGAGAAATCCTTGCTTTATATCTGAGAAAAGTAACCGAAAATTTACCTTGTAGCTCGGATCTCAGCCCTTCTCAACAGAGCTCTTCTTCGGGGGACCTTCTTCCGGAGATGATGGAGAGCGGAACGCCTCCCCCTGCCGTGCCGCCTAGCGAGGCGGGCGATCCTGAGGTATCGTCGCGGAGGGTTTCTCCGAATCCGGCAGGGCCGGAAGGTAGTCGTATGGGCCCCCAAAGCCCTCCGCGTCCGGCCTTGGAAAAGGGCCATCGGACGAGTCCGGCACCGTCCGGTGCACGGTCGGAGGAGCTAAAGGATCTGCTAGGCGAGCATCTATCTCAGAGGAGCACCGTGCATTGATGGGTACGGTGATTGAGAGGATTTCATCCGCGGAGAGCGGATTGAACGAGGCCGTCAGGAGTTTACTGACAGGTTTTGAGGTACGTGAAATAATGTACCCTTTCTTGACAGTTGCGCATAAAGAAGATGCGCCCTGTGTAGATAGTAGCCCTTGAGACTCTGTGCGTTGTCAAAAGTGACGGCGCGCAGAGGATCATAATCCCAGGCCTAATATGCCGCCTTCATACGTAGGTGGCGAAGTGTCCGGAGGCCAGCCGGGCTGATGAATTTGTCGAGCTGAAGCGGTAGCTTGACGTGGCAGATGCCGACATCGCGCTTGTCAACAAGCGGCTTGACAAGGCACAAGGTATGTAATTCCTCCGGTGGCACCTGGTAAGAGGAGCTTTATGCCAGTATCTTACAATGTGTGTGCTTGATGCAGATGGTGCTGCTGCCATGGAGAATCTTCGGGAGGAACTTGCCCGAGCCAAGGAGCAAACCAGAAAAAGTGATGCGGCTGCTGGAAAGGCAATTGAAGAGCTGAAAGCCGAACAGGCTGCTCACTGCCGAAGCAAGAAGGAAATGGCCAAGATGGCCGTGAAGCTGAAGAGCGCTGCTAACCGTTGCAAGCTTCTTGAAAAAGAAGACCGGGTGGAACAGACGGACCTGGAGAAGGCCGTTGCCGATGCCAAGGATGCTCACTCTGCGATGAGAGCTATGAAGGAGGAGCTGCGTCAGGCCGGAGAGATCGCGGCTGGAAAGCCCTTTATGCTGCGGAGGAAGTTCTGTGATCCTAAACATGCTCCGTTAGACCGGATGTGGAGTACAGCGGACACCTATCTGGATTTGGCAGTGAGTGCTGCAGATGCGACTGAACACTTTCGAGATCAAGAAGATCGCGAAGTGGAAAAGCTCTTCTAGTCGCAGTTCCACAATCCAGAGCGTCCACTGTCAGTAGCCGATCGTCTGGCCGAATGGGCCGAGCTGAATAGGTTTTCCGGACTCGCCATGAAGTGTGTCATGAGTCATCTGTGGCCGAAGAGGCCAGAGCCGAAAACTTATTTCAACTTGGTGCAGCAGTTCCTTGGTGCGGTGCCGCATATTAATGCGATGAAGAGGTCAGCGTGTATAGAGGGTGCACGGATGGCTCTTGCCCGTGTCAAGACATACTGGGCGAAGATGGAGACCACCGTTGTTGCATCCCGAGATTCGGACGAAAGCCGAGTACCTGCCGAGCACTATTTTTAGGAAGTTCTTCAAGGCGCTCGTGTAATAGAGACGCAGTGATCGAAGGATGCTATGTTCGCATAGCATATGTTATTGTAAAACAATGTTTTGATAAATTGTAGAAGTTTTTATACTTGTGCCTTCAAGTATTATAACACCTCCTGTGCGGCCGTTTAAGATATATGTATAAATAATCTGAAAGATGGCAGTCGTCGGCTTCAGCCCCCACGCAAATAATGCGGGGGTTTTCGCAGAAGGCGCATTTTCACACTTAATCCAATGTCTTGGTCCTACAAAGGAGGTGATAGTGCAGCGAACTAGGCAATCGGACTATGATGCTTTATCACTTTCACTTAGCCATAGGAGTTTGACAGTGAGGCTACTTATATAGCCCCTGGTGGCGCCTGCGCTCGCCCGAACTCGGGGCGCGTATGTGCCTGGCCGGGAAACGGCCCTTCGTTAATGCGGAGGAGTCCTAAAGATTCCGATGAGTCATCGAGTGGTTGACCAGTCTCACGCTATATCATGACAGTCAGATTTCGGCTTTCTCTACTGAGGTGCTCGCCTGGCCGAACCGGGGCACAATCGCAGTAGTTCTCCTGGTGCCGCCTTAGCCGATAGAGCGGAACGTAAGGCAGCAAAACACAGGAGCCGGGCAACCCAACATTTGACCAAAGACATGATTCGGAGCTGATGCATATAAGGCCAAACTCGCGACGCCGAACACTCCCTAAGGTATTCGGTCTTTATGAGGGTGGGCGGGGCAACGCCCTTAATAATGAGCCCCTAGTGTCCAGGTACGTGCAAAATTCTGACGTGGCCACATGCCAAAACGCCAGCCTCCTCCTTGGTTATACCAAGAAACCAGGGGATGTGTATCAACAAGAGACAGTAAAAAAGGTTTACGCAGGGTCTTAATCTGAAAAGAATCCTTGGAACGGGTCCCTACTGCACGTCTGCGCCTGTGTCTCCGTTGTGCCGTAACCTGGACGGTCGTAACACGGTGTTCATCTGCAAAAAAGAGGAACTTAGTTGAAGAAAGATCGTGTCGAACAAAAGTTATACTAAATAAACAAAGTATAAATCGAAATGGGTAAAATTGAGCTTTATTATCTCTTGTTTTATATGCGGAGCCCCTAGTACAGGGGTATACAGCTATTAAGCCTTTATCAAATGCCGGACTCGTCTAGCCATGTCCGTGGTCTTAACGACCTATTTAGGTGTTTTGGCTGGTGAAGCCGTTTTATTGTGGGGCTGTCAAGGCAGCCGCACAGTCTTCTGCGCGGGGGGCGCGCTCAATGTTTCCCCTTTAGTGAGATGATGCCTCGTGGACCGGGCATCTTAAGCGTAAGAGATGCATAATGCGGTATTGCGTTAAAGCGGGCGAAAGATTCGCGTCCCAGCAGTGCTTTATAGCTACTTGAGAATGGGACGATGTGAAAAGTTAGCTTTTCGCGGCGGAAGTTATCGGGGGAGCCGAACATAACTTCTAGCCGGAGAGAACCCATGCAATGGGCATCCGGGCCTCGTGTTACCCCTTGAAGGAGGTTTTGCTATGGCGAATTTTTGTTGGGTCTATCCCCATGTTGCGGATTGTGTTTTGGTATAACAGGTTTAGATCACTGTCGCCGTCCATCAGGACATTTGTAAAGTGGAGTCCGCCGATTATTGGATCTAATACCAAGGCAGTCCAGCATGCGTTCTGGATACTTCTAGAGTAATCCTGATGGTCGAAGGTGATCGGTTTTAACAACCAGTGGCGAGACTTCTTTGGGATAGTCCGTATGGCGCGTGTCTCTATGGGCACCGCTCGTTTTGTCACGTGAAGTAAGTTTACTGTTTTGACTTCTTGTGGGAAATTCTTTTGTTTCTTGGTGCTCTGCTTGTGGGTTTCGTCATCGTCCTCACTTTGTGTGTAGAGCCCCTTGTGTTCGGCATTGAGTTTGCCGAATTGCTTGAAAACCCAACAATCTTTGTGGGTATGGTTCGCAGGCTTCCTGGGAGTACTGTGTATTTGACATATCCTGTCCAAGATTTTGTTTAGGTTGGACAGCTCGTCCTTGTTTTCCTTGAGGGGTGGCTTTCTCTGACTCTACCGCAAGCTTTTGAATCCGGCGTTGACTGCTATACTCTTTGGGCTGCTTCCCTTATTCCAGCGCTGGTCCTTGCTGCGTAGGGGTTTTCCGTTTCCATCTCTAACTTCGTATGTACTTGGGTCACTGGTGCTACATCTTGCCAACCAGCTGTCCCCTCCTGCGCAAAAGCGGGTCATGAGGCTTGTTAATGCAGCCATTGTTCTTGGCTTTTCTTGGCCGAGGTGTCTGGCGAGCCATTCGTCTCGAACGTTATGCTTAAAAGCTGCTAGGGCTTCGGCGTCCGGACAGTCGACTATCTGATTCTTTTTAGTAAGGAATCTGTTCCAGAATTTCCGGGCTGACTCTCCGGGCTGTTGAGTTATATGACTTAGATCATGTGCATCCGGAGGGCGAACATAGGTCCCTTGAAAATTTGCCTGGAAAGCATCCTCGAGCTCTTCCCAACTTCCAATGGTGTTTTCGGGAAGGCTTTTGAGCCAATGCTGAGCTGGCCGTTTAAGCTTGAGGGGTAAGTATTTTATGGCGTGGAGGTCATCCCCTCTGGCCATGTGTATGTGGAGGATGTAATCCTCAATCCAAACTCCAGGGTCTGTTGTTCCATCGTACGCCTCTATGTTTACGGGCTTGAATCCCGCTGGAAATTCATGGTCCAGAACCTCATCGGTGAAACATAGGGGGTGTGCGGCTCCCCTGTATTTGGGTGTGCCGTGATGTTCGGATATTGCTTGTGTTGCATTGCTTACGAGAGCTTGCTTTCTTGGCCCGTAGATAGATCTGGCTGGGCCATCTTTTTGATGTGAATCCTTGAGTGGATCGCGTGTCGGCTTGTGTGCGGCGCCGCTTGCCGCTCTATGCTGGCCATGGGGTCGTCTATCCGACTGGGTGGCTTTCTTATTTTTGGATTGCGAGGGCTCTAAGGCCTCTTCGTCAAATTCAGGTAGTAGCTTTCGCTTCAGATAGCTTTTGGTGTGGCGACTGTCACCGTATTTGTCTGCGGTGTTGAGTACTTTGCTCCATTTGATTTTAAGTGCATCTTCTGCAGTTTTGAGCTTCCGCTTCTGCTTTTTCAGGCTACGCGCAGTGGCAACGAGCCTTTTGTGGAGGTTCTTCTACTCCATGAGCTTGCCCGGCGTAAGGTCGTCTGGAATGCTGTTTTCGCCGGGGACGGGTTGTTCGGTTTGTTTATCCAAGTTGCCATGTTCGGACGTTTGCTCGAAGGCATGTTCGTCGTCCGCCGGCTCGTCCTGCTCTATGGCTGGGTATGTGTGGCTACTGTCTCTGTCGAGGCGGGTCTTGGAGCGGCGCTTACGTCGCCGCTTTGATTGCTTTTCGAGTGAACGACCCCTCATTGCATCCCTTTGTTCCTCGTCGTCGCTTCCTTTAGGTGTGTCCACCATGTATACATCATGAGATGAGGTGGCTGTCCAGTGCCCTATAGGCGTTGGTTCATGTTCGTCTCCTACATCGTCGTCCATACCGTCGATGTCTTCGGAGTCGAAGTCGAGCACGTCGTTTAAATTATCGACAGTGGCTACGAAGTGGGTGGTGGGTGGGCATCGAATTTCTTCATCGTCCGCATCCCAATCCTGTCGGTCATAGTCCGGCTAGGACTCTCCTGACAAAGAGAGGGACCTGAGTGAATTCAGAATGTCGCCGAAGGGCGAGTGCTGAAAGATATCTGCGGCGGTGAATTCCATGATCGGCGCCCAATCGGCTTCAATTGGTAGGGGCGCGGAGGGCTCGTAGTCCGGAGAGGAGTCCGGCGCCTTGGAGTCACGGGCTTCGCAGGGGACAAGGCTGGTGTTTGGCTTGATCCCAGTATAGATTGCAGCCCCCGAGGCGGTGTCTAACCACCCATCCTCGATTGGTGTGGTCGGCTCCGAGCTAAGGGTCGGAGCGGACACAGGTGCGGCCTCCAGGGCACTGTTCGGCGGCAGAGCTAGATCATGCCCATCATGACAGTGCGGCGCGCTTGCTTGTGGCTCAGATCCGTCGAAGATCAAGTCTCCGCGGTCGTTCATCGTGTAGTTTAAGCTAACAAATCTGACCTGATGGCCAGGGGCGTAGCTTTCGATCTGCTCCAGATGGCCAAGTGAATTGGCCCGCAGTGCAAAGCCACCGAATACGAAGATTTGTCCAGGGAGAAAGGTCTCACCCTGGACTACATCGTTGTTGATGATCGGATCGAGGAGCCATCGGGCCTAAAAGTGACGACACCGAGGAACTCTCAATGAAAGCACCAATGTCGGTGTCAAAACCGGCGGATCTCGGGTAGGGGGTCCCGAACTGTGCGTCTAGGCGGATGGTAACAGGAGACAAGGGACACGATGTTTTTACCCAGGTTCGGGCCCTCTCGATGGAGGTAAAACCCTACTCCTGCTTGATTAATATTGATGATATGGGTAGTACAAGAGTAGATCTAGCACGAGATCAAGGAGGTTAAACCCTAGAAGCTAGCCTATGGTATGATTGTTGTTCTGTCCTACGGACTAAAACCCTCCGGTTTATATAGACATCGGAGAGGGCTAGGGTTACACAGAGTCGGTTACAATGGTAGGAGATCTACATATCCGTATCGCCAAGCTTGCCGTCCACGCCAAGGAAAGTCCCTTCCGGACACGGGACGAAGTCTTCAATCTTGTATCTTCATATTCCAGGAGTCCGGTCGAAGGTATAGTCCGGCTACCCGGACACCCCCTAATCCAGGACTCCCTCACTCGGTTTGATGACTACTTGATAGTTAGTGCACCATGCTTTACGGCTTAGAACCGGGACTTCAAAAAAGTTTTGAACGCCATGAAGCATATGAGATGTTCCAAGAGTTGAAATTGGTAGTTCATACTCATGCCCGTGTCGAGAGGTATGAGACCGCTAACAGTACTTTCCCTACAAGATGGAGGAGAATAGCTCAACCAGTGAGCATGTGCTCAAATTGTCTGGGTACTACAATTGCTTGAATCAAGTGGGTGTTAATCTTCCAGATAAGATAGCAATTGACAAAATTCTCTAGTCACTATCACCAAGTTACTAGAACTTAGTGATGAACTATAATATGCAAGGGATGATGAAAGTAATTCCCGAGCTCTTCGCGATGCTGAAATCGACGAAGGTAGAAATCAAGAAAGAGCATCAAGTGTTGATGGTTAACAAGACCACTAGTTTCAAGAAAAGGGCCAAGGGATAGAAGGGAAACTTCAAGAAGAATGGCAAGCAAGTTGCTGCTCAAGTGAAGAAGCCCAGGTCTGGACCCAAGCTTGAAACTGAGTGCTACTAATGCAAAAGAAATGGTCACTGGAAGTGGAACTGATCTAGATACTTGGCGGATAAGAAGGATGGCATAGTGAACAAAGGTATATTGGATATACATTTTATTGATGTGTACTTTACTAGTGTTTATAGCAACCCCTCGGTATTTGATACTGGTTCAGTTGCTAAGAGTAGTAACTCTAAACGGGAGTTGCAGAATGAACAGAGACTAGTTAAGGGTGAAGTGACGATGTGTGTTGGAAGTGGTTCCAAGATTGATATGATCATCATTGCACATTCCCTATACTTTCGGGATTAGTGTTGAACCTAAATAAATGTTATTTGATGTTTGCGTTGAGCATGAATATGATTGATCATGTTTATTGCAATACGGTTATTCATTTAAAGTCAAAGAATAATTGTTGTTCTATTTACATGAATAAAACCTTCGATGGTCATACACCCAGTGAAAATAGTTTGTTGGATCTCGATCGTAGTGACACACATATTCGTAATATTGAAGCCAAAAGATGCAAAATTAATAATGATAGTGCAACTTATTTGTGGCACTGCCGTTTAGGTCATATTGGTGTAAAGCACATGAAGAAACTCCATGTTGATGGGCTTTTGGAATCACTTGATTATGAATCACTTGATGCTTGCGAACCATGCCTCATGGGCAAGATGACTAAGACTCTGTTCTCCGGAACAATGGAGCGAGCAACCAAATTATTGGAAATAATACATACTGATGTATGCGGTCCGATAAGTGTTGAGGCTCACGGCGGGTATCGTTATTTTCTAACCTTCACAGATGATTTGAGCAGATATGGGTATATCTACTTGATGAAACACAAGTCTGAAACATTTGAAAAGTTCAAAGAATTTCAGAGTAAAGTGGAGAATCATCGTAACAAGAAAATAAAGTTTTCTGCGATTTGATCGCGGAGACGAATATTTGAGTTACGAGTTTGGCCTTCAATTAAAACAATGTGGAATAGTTTCACGAATTCATGCCACCTGGAACACCATAGCATAATGGTGTGTCCGAACGTTGTAATCGTACTTTACTAGATATGGTGCGATCTATGATGTTTCTTACCGATTTACCACTATCGTTTGGGGGTTATGCATTAGAGACAGCTGCATTCACGTTATATAGGGCACCATCTAAATCCGTTGAGACGACACCATATGAACTGTGGTTTGGCAAGAAACCTAAGCTGTCGTTTCTTAAAGTTTGGGGTTGCGATGCTTATGTGAAAAAGTTTCATCTTGATAAGCTCAAACCCAAATCAGAGAAATGTGTCTTCATAGGATTCCCAAAAGTAACTGTTGGGTACACCTTCGATCACAGATCCGAAGGCAAGCTATTCGTTGCTAAGAATGGATCCTTTCTAGAGAAGGAGTTTCTCTCGAAAGAAGTGAGTGGGAGGAAAGTAGAACTTGATAAGGTAATTGTACCTTCTCCCGAATTGGAAAGTAGTTCGTCACAAAAATCAGTTCTAGTGATTCCTACACCAATTAGTGAGGAAGTTAATGATGATGATCATGGAGCTTCGGATCAAGTTACTACCAAACCTCGTAGGTCAACTAGAGTACATTCCGCAACAGAGTGGTATGGTAATCCTACTCTGGAGTTCATGTTACTTGACCATGATGAACCTACGAACTATGAGGAAGCGATGATGAGCCCAGATTCCGCGAAATGGCTTGAGGCCATGAAAAAAACGTTCCCCCCGCTGACATGTCAGACCCACCAGCTATATCTTCGCACGCAAGGAAGTGCCTCCTTATTACGCACAAAAAAATGAATACCCCCTGCTAGCTAGGACCCACCATAGTGGGAGGATGACTTGTGGGCCAACTAAGTTGACGGGGACAGAGGGCTTTGTCAACTTAGTCAATATGAACGATTCTAGCTCCAGTGACCGTACGATGTCCATCCAACGACCGTAGTGCTTCTTCAACCTCTGGTCTTCTTGCTCCAACCGCCCAAAGCAGCGCCAGTCGTGCCGCATGCTCCTGCCTCCCATGGCCGACTGTGCTGCCGTGGAGGCCTCACCACCCCCTACTATTCCCACCACTGGCCCGGCCCTGCAGCAACGGCAGCCTTACACCGCAGCTGAACCAGTGAACCCTCGTACTACTCTCCGCGCGGGCTACCACTATCGCGTCTTCCCCGGCTCCGCGTCGTCCCCTTCCTAGGCCTCACCGTCGTCCACCGCCGTGGTGCTCTCGGCGCGGCCTGGTCAACATGGTCAAGGAACGACTTCCATCGGACGTGGACTGTACGTGGAGAGGCTGACAGCTGGGTCCACGGCCGCAGCAAGGAAGTGCCTCCTTATTACGCGGAAAATAATGATTCCTCCACCTGACAGCTGGGACCCACCGGACGGGCCACTGTATTTCGCGGAAAAAACGTTTCCCCTTGTCTGCTGGGACCCACCAGCTTCATCTTCGCACGCAAGGAAGTGCGTCCGGGCAAAAAAAACGATTCGCCCCCCTGACTGTTGGGACCCACCAGCTACACCTTCGCACGCAAGGAAGTGCGTCCGGGCAAAAAAAACGATTCGCCCCCCTGACTACTGGGACCCACCGGCTACATCTTCGCACGCAAGGAAGTGCATCCGAAAAAAAAACGATTCGCCCCCTGATTGCTAGGACCCACCAGCTACATCTTCGCGGGCAAGGAAGTGCCTGACAGTCGGGACCCACCTGGTCGAAGCATACGTAGCGTTGTCATTCTGGTCGCGAATGTGTACGTACATACTGGTCGATGTAGAGGCACGCACGTGTCGTAGTAGAGGCGCGCACGTGTCGTAGTAGAGGCGCGCACGTGTCGTAGTAGAGGCGCGCACGTAGCATGTACACGTACGTACATCGGCCAGGGTGCAAGAAAGAAAATACGGCCACGTATGTGTACATACGGGCGGGGTCTCGAACGCCTCTCGTGCATATGTACGGCCAGGGCTCGTGTACATGGTTGGGTCGGAACGGAGAAACAACGTCGTCGTTGTGTTCATGGGGAGGCAACGGAATGCATCGTGTTCATGGGGAGGCAACAGAATGCGTCGTGTTCATGGAGAGGCAACGGAATGCGTCGTGTTCATCGGGAGGCAACGGAACGCGTGGGAGCCAACCGGCTGGGTCGGAACGGAATGCGTGGTCGTGTTCATCGGGAGGGCTTGGACGGAACAGGCGATGGAAACGAGGCCTAGCGTACCGCAAAACGGAGGAAACGGACCTCCTACGTTCGGAACGGGGTCCTGTTGATTGGGAGGGGTGTGGCGTACCGCAAAACGGAGGAAACAGACCTCCTACGGTCGAAACGGGGGTCCTATTGATCGGGAGGGGTGTGGTGTACCGCAAAACGGACGAAACGGACCTCCTACGGTCAAAACGGGGGTCCTGTTCATCGGGAGGGGTGTGGCGTACCGCAAAACGGACGAAACGGACCTCCTACGGTCGAAACGGGGGTCCTGTTCATCGAGAGGGGTGTGGCGTACCGCAAAACGGGACTCCATAGGATATTGTTCATCTCCACCGTCGACCTCCTCCAGCCTCCACGGGCTACCGTCGACCTCCTCTGGCCTCCACTGGCTCCTGTTCATCCAGCCTCCACCGCGCGCTACTCCACCGGCTACTGTTCAACC
>NC_041389.1:70218613-70251642 GCF_002162155.2 Triticum dicoccoides
AGCAGCAGTAGCGAAGGAATCGCTCGATCGGGTTCAGTTAACAGCCATTGATCGATCGCTCGGGTTCAGTAACGCGTAGCCTGCAGTGCAATCGCTCGGGTTCAGTTAGAGCCCAACGCCTCGCTCGGGTTCAGTTAGAGCCAACGCCTCGCACACACGCATGTACGTGTACGAGATAAACGCGCATCGCTCGGCCCCCGACCTCCCACCGTAACCAGGAACTCCCCGAAATTTTCCTCCCCCTCGCTTCTACCACGGTTTTTTCCGTCATGGACGGCCCAAAGAATGTCATGCAACTGCGTCTCCGGCCCGCCCAGGACGAAAAGCCCATTTTCTGTCATGATTTTTTGTCATAGAAGTAGGAGCCCACCACATCTATGATGATACCGGGTTTTGTCACAATTTTCGCCATAGAAGTGTCATATGTATGACAGAAAAAAAATTCGTTCGGCCCAAAATGTCACGGATGTGTCTTTTTTTTGTAGTGAATGTATAAGACCAAAGTGTGGACTTTGGAGGACTTGCCCAATGATCGGCAAGCCATTAAGAATAAATGTATCTTCAAGAGGAAGACGGACATCGATAGTAGTGTTACTATCTACAAAGCTCGAATTGTCGAAAAAAGGTTTTCGACAAGTTCAAGGTGTTGAATACAATGAGATTTTATCGCTCGTATCGATGCTTAAAAGTCTGTCCGAATCATGTTAGCAATTGCCGCATTTCGTGAAATTTGGCAAATGGATGTCAAAACTGCATTCCTTAATGGATATCTCAAAGAAGAGTTGTATGTGATGCAACCAGAAGTTTTTGTCGATCTTAAAGATGCTAACAAAGTGTGCAAGCTCCAGCAATCCATCTATGGACTGGTGCAAGCATCTCGGAGTTGGAATATACTCTTTGATGAGTATATCAAAGCATATAGTTTTATACAGACTTGCGGTGAAGCCTGTATTTACAAGAAAGTGAGTGGGAGCACTACAACTTTTCTGATAAGTATATGTGAATGACATATTGTTGATCAAAAACGATGTACAATTTTCTGGAAAGCATAATGGAGTGTTTGAAAAGAATTTTTTCAAAGAAAGACCTCGGTGAAGCTGCTTACATATTGAGCATCAAGATCTATAGAGATAGATCAAGACACTTGATAAGTTTTTTCAACAAATATATACCTTGACAAGATTTTGAAGTAGTTCAAAATGGAACAGTGAAAGAAGGAGTTCTTGCCTGTATTGCAAGGTGTAAAGTTGAGTAAGACTCAAAACCCGACCACGGCAGAAAATAGAAAGAGAATGAAAGTCATTCCCTATGCCTCAGCCATAGGTTCTATAAAATATGCCATGCTATGTACCATATCTATTGTATACCCTACACTGAGTTTGGCAAGGGAGTACAATAGTGATCTAGGAGTAGATCACTGGACAGCGGTCAAAATTATCCTTAGTGGAATAAGGATATGTTTCTTGATTATGGACGTGATAAAAAGGTTCGTCGTAAAGGTTACGTCGAGCAAGTTTTGACACTGATCCAGATGACTCTAAGTCTCAATCTGGATACATATTGAAAGTGGGAGCAATTAGCTAGAGTAGCTCCATGCAGAGCATTGTTGACATAGAAATTTGCAAAATACTTACGGATCTAAATATGGCAGACCCGTTGACTATACTTCTCTCACAAGCAAAAACATGATCACACCTAAGTACTCTTTGGGTGTTAATCACATAGCGATGTGAACTAGATTATTGACTCTAGTAAACCCTTTGGGTATTGGTCACATGACGATGTGAACTTTGGGTGTTAATCACATGTTGATGTGAACTACTGGTGTTAATCACATAGCGATGTGAACTAGATTATTGACTCTAGTAAACCCTTTGGGTATTGGTCACATGACGATGTGAACTTTGGGTGTTAATCACATGGTGATGTGAACTATTGGTGTTAATCACTGTTGGGGAACGTAGTAATTTCAAAAAGATTCCTACGCACACACAGGATCATGGTGATGCATAGCAACGAGAGGGGAGAGTGTGTCCACGTACCCTCGTAGACCGAAAGCGGAAGCGTTAGCACAACGCGGTTGATGTAGTCGTACGTCTTCACGATCTGACTGATCCAAGTACCGAACGTACACACCTCCGAGTTCAGCACATGTTCAGCTCGATGACGTCCCTCGAAATCCAATCCAGCCGAGCTTTGAGGGAGAGTTCCATCAGCACGACGGCGTGATGACGGTGATGATGTTGCTACCGATGCAGGGCTTCGCTTAAGCACCGCTATGATATGATCGAGGTGGACTATGGTGGAGGGGGGCTCCGCACACGGCTAAGAGATCAAGAGATCAATTGTTATGTCTAGAGGTGCCCCCCTGCCCCTGTATATAAAGGACCTGGGGAAGGGGGCTGCCGGCCAGGAGGAGGGCGCGCCAGGGAGGAGTCCTACTCCCACCGGGAGTAGGACTCCCTCTTTTCCTAGTTGGAGTAGGAGGGGGAAAGGAAGGGAAGGAGAGAGGGGGAGGGAAAGGGGGCGCCGCCCCCCTCCTTGTCCAATTCAGACTAGAGGGGGAGGGGGCACATGGACAGCCCTAGCCGCCCCTCCTCTTCTCCACTAAGGCCCATCTAGGCCCATTAAACTCCCCGGGGGGGTCCGGTAACCCCCTGGTACTCCGTTATATGTCCGAAACTCCCCGAAACCATTCTGGTGTCCGAACATAGTCGTCCAACATATCGATCTTCATGTCTCAATCATTTCGAGACTCCTCGCCATGCCCGTGATCATATCGGGGACTCCGAACTACCTTCGGTACATCAAAACACAAAACTCATAATACCAATCGTCATCTAACTTTAAGCGTGCGGACCCTACGGGTTCGAGAACTATGTAGACATGACCAAGACACGTCTCCGGTCAATAACCAATAGCGGAACCTGGATGCTCATATTGGCTCCTACATATTCTACGAAGATCTTTATCGGTCCAACCGCATAACAACATACGTTGTTCCCTTTGTCATCGGTATGTTACTTGGCCGAGATTTGATCATCGGTATCTCAATACCTAGTTCAATCTCGTTACCGACAAGTCTCTTTACTCGTTCTGTAATACATCATCTCGCAACTAACTCATTAGTCACAATGCTTGCAAGGCTTATAGTGATGTGCATTATCGAGAGGGCCCAGAGATACCTCTCCGACAATCGGAGTGACAAATCCTAATCTCGAAATATGCCAACCCAACAAGTACCTTCGGAGACACCTGTAGAGCACCTTTATAATCACCCAGTTACGTTGTGACGTTTGGTAGAACACAAAGTGTTCCTCCGGTAAACAGGACTTGCATAATCTCATAGTCATAGGAACATGTACAAGTCATGAAGAAAGCAATAGCAACATACTAAATGATCAAGTGCTAAGCTAACGGAATGGGTCAAGTCAATCACATCATTCTCCGAATGATGTGATCCCATTAATCAAATGACAACTCATGTCTATGGCTAGGAAACATAACCATCTTTGATCAACGAGCTAGTCAAGTAGAGGCATACTAGTGACACTATGTTTGTCTATGTATTCACACATGTATTATGTTTCTGGTTAATACAATTCTAGCATCAATAAATGTTCATTATTCATGCTAGAATTTTATTAACCGAAAACTTAGTACATGTGTGAATATATAGACAAATAGAGTGACACTAGTATGCCTCTACTTGACTAGCTCGTTGAATCAAAGATGGTTAAGTCTCCTAGCCATAGACATGAGATGTCATTTGATTAACGGGATCACATCATTAGAGAATGATGTGATTGACTTGACCCATTCCGTTAGCTTAGCACTTGATCGTTTAGTATGTTGCTATTGCTTTCTTCATGACTTATACATGTTCCTATGACTATGAGATTATGCAACTCCCGAATATCAGAGGAACACTTTGTGTGCTACCAAACGTCACAACGTAACTGGGTGATTATAAAGGTGCTCTACAGGTGTCTCAGATGGTACTTGTTGAGTTGGCATAGATGAAGATTAGAATTTGTCACTCTGATTGTCGGAGAGGTATCTCTGGGCCCTCTCGGTAATGCACATCACTATAAGCCTTGCAAGCATTGTAACTAATGAGTTAGTTGCGAGATGATGTATTATGGAACGAGTAAAGAGACTTGCCAGTAATGAGATTGAACTAGGTATTGAGATACCGACGATCGAATCTCGGGCAAGTAACATACCGATGACAAAAGGGAACAACGTATGTTGTTATGCGGTTTGACCGATAAAGATCTTCGTAGAATATGTAGGAGCCAATATGAGCATCCAGGTTCCGCTATTGGTTATTGATCGGAGACGTGTCTCGGTCATGTCTACGTAGTTCTCGAACCCGTAGGGTCCGCACGCTTAACATTCGGTGACGATCGGTATTATGAGTTTATGTGTTTCAATGTACTGAAGGTAGTTCGGAGTCCTGGATGAGAACGGGGACATGACGAGGAGTCTCGAAATGGTTGAGACGTAAAGATCGATATATTGCATGACTATATTCGGACATCGGAAAGATTCCGAGTGATTCGGGTATTTTTCGGAGTACCGATGGAGTTACGGGAATACGGGAGTACATATGGGCCTTAGTGGGCTTTAAGGGAAAAAGAGGAGAAGCCATGAGGGCTGGCCACGCACCCCTCATGGGCCTAGTCTGAATTGGACTACAGGAGGGGCTGCGCCCCCTCTTTCCTTCTCCTCCCCCTCTCCTTCCATCCCCCTCCTAGTGGGACTAGGAAAGGGCAGTCCTACTCCCACTAGGAGGACTCCTCCTCTTGGCGAGCCCTGCTAGGGCCGGCCGGCCTCCCCCTTGCTCCTCTATATACGGGGGCAGGGGGGCACCCCAAATACACACAAGTTGATTGTCCCAAGCCGTGTGTGGTGCCCCCCTCCACCATAATCCACCTCGGTCATATTGTAGCGGTGCTTAGGTGAAGCCCTGCGTCGGTAACTTCATCATCACCATCATCACGCCATCATGCAGACGAAACTCTCCCTCGGCCTCAACTGGATCAAGAGTACGAGGGACGTCATCGAGCTGAACGTGTGCTGAACTCGGAGGTGTCGTGCATTCGGTACTTGGATCGGTCAGATCGTGAAGACGTTCGACTACATCAACCGCGTTGATATAACGCTTCCGCTTACGGTCTACAAGGGTACGTGGACTCACTCTCCCCGCTCATTGCTATGCATCACCATGATCTTGCGTGTGCGTAGGAAAGTTTTGAAATTAATACGTTCCCCAACAACAAATACCTTATGTTGTATCTTGATGATGCCGCTTATGGTGGATGGGATGATGTTTTAGCAAATGAGGGCAATGCAGAAGGCACAAGTAGGAGGAGCAGAAGAGGGATAACAGAGGTAGAGGAAGAGTTTTGTGGTGAAACTGGTAGTGAGGACTCAGATTATACTCCAGAAATAATTTACAGTGACTATGACCTCAATGATGGCGACGATGATTTGATCAATGAGGATACAAAATCTGTTGGTGATGAGAAGAAAGGGACAAGGGCAGGCAAGGAGCTAGCAGAAGATCCAAACTCCGAGGATGATAGTCTTGATATGCCAGAATCAGATGATGATGACATTAAGTTCAATTTCAAACATTTTCACTGAAATTGATTTGAAGGAGCCCAAGTTCTATGTGGGCCAGGTTTTCCCATCCATTGCAATGATCAGACAAGCCATTAGGGAGTATAGTTGCAAGGAGAGGCTAGAAATAACATTTCCCAAGAATGACAAGACAAGGATTGGAGCTGTGTGCAATGGTGGTTGCCCTTGGTATTTATATGCTTCATTTGACAATAGAACCAAGGGAATTCAGGTTAAAACATTTAAAGATGAGCACACATGCACAAAGAAGTGGAGTGTTAAAGCGTTCACTGCTAGATACATTGCTGCAAAGTATGTTGACAAGGTCAGAGTGGATGAGAATATTTCTTTGAAGGGTTTAGGAGCAATGGTGCAGGAAGAGTGGAACATGAAGGTTCATAGCCAGAAGATTTGGAGAGCAAGGAAAATAGCATTTGATATTATTTATGGCGATGATATTGCTCAGTACAACATGTTGAGGGATTATGCAGCTAAGTTAAGGGGACAGTAGCATTGCTTGTATGGGAATGATATATGAATTAGTAGAGAAAGTGGGTTATGTGACTGTAGAAAGAATTCAAATGTATTTGCTGCTGCCTGGGATGCAAATGAATGAAGATTGGCTCAGGTTGATTGCAATCAATAATGATGCGAAACGCATCATTAAGCTGGTTAGAGAAGGGCACAAATACATGATATTGTATCTTGATGATGCCACTTATGGTGGATGGGATGAGGTTTTAGAAAATGAGGGCAATGCAGAAGGCACAAGTAGGAGCAGAAGAGGGATAACAGAGGTAGAGGAAGAGTATTGTAGTGAAACTCGTAGTGAGGACTCAGATACTCAGAGATAATTGGCAGTGACTATGACCTCAATGATGGCGACGATGATTTGATCAATGAGGATACAAAATCTGTTGGTGATGAGAAGAAAGGGACAAGGGCAGGCAAGGAGCTAGCAAAAGTTCCAACCTCTGAGGATGATAGTCTTGATCTGCCAGAATTAGATAATGATGACATTAAGTTCAATTTCAAACATTTCACTGAAATTAATTTGAAGGAGCCCAAGTTCTATGTGGGCCAGGTTTTCCCATCCATTGCAATGATCAGACAAGCCATTAGGGAGTATAGTTGCAAGGAGAGGCTAGAAATAACATTTCCCAAGAATGACAAGACAAGGATTGGAGCTGTGTGCAATGGTGGTTGCCCTTGGTATTTATATGCTTCGTTTGAAAATAGAACCAAGGGAATTCAGGTTAAAACATTTAAAGATGAGCACACATGCACAAAGAAGTGGAGTGTTAAAGCGTTCACTGCTAGATACATTGCTGCAAAGAATGTTGACAAGGTCAGAGTGGATGAGAAGATTTCTTTAAAGGGTTTAGGACCAATGGTGTAGGAAGAGTGGAACATGAAGGTTCATAGCCAGAAGCTTTGGAGAGCAAGGAAAATAGCATTTGATATTATTTATGGCGATGATATTGCTCAGTACAACATGTTGAGGGATTATGCAGCTGAGTTAAGGGGACAATAGCGTTGCTTGTATGGGAATGTTATATGAATTAGTAGAGAAGGTGGGTTATGAGACTGCAGGAAGAATTCAAATTTATTTGCTGCTGCCTGGGATACAAATAAATGAAGATGTGCTCAGGATGATTACAAGCAATAATGATGCGAAATGCATCAGCAAGGTGGTTAGAGAAGGGCACAAATACGTGATGTTGTATCTTGATGATGACGCTTATGGTCGATGGGATGATGTTTTAGCAAATGAGAGCAATGCAGAAGGCACAAGTAGGAGGACCAGAAGAGGGGTAACAGAGGTAGAGGAAGAGTTTTGTAGTGAAACTGGTAGTGAGGACTCAGATTATACAACAGAAATAATTGACAGTGACTATGACCTCAATGATGGCGATGATGATTTCATCAATGAGGATACAAAATCTGTTGGTGATGAGAATAAAAGGACAAGGGCAGGCAAGGAGCTAGCAGAAGATCCAAACTCCGAGGATGATAGTCTTGATCTGCCAGAATCAGATGATGATGACATTAAGTTCAATTTCAAACATTTCACTGAAATTGATTTGAAGCAGCCCAAGTTCTATGTGGGCCGGGTTTTACCATCCATTGCAATGATCAGACAAGCCATTAGGGAGTATAGTTGCAAGGAGAAGCTAGAAATAACATTTCCCAAGAATGACAAGACAAGGATTGGAGCTGTGTGCAATGGTGGTTGCCCTTGGTATTTATATGTTTTGTTTGACAATAGAACCAAGGGAATTCAGGTTAAAACATTTAAAGATGAGCACACATGCACAAAGAAGTGGAGTGTTAAAGCGTTCACTGCTAGATACATTGCTGCAAAGTATGTTGACAAGGTCAGAGTGGATGAGAAGATTTCTTTGAAGGGTTTAGTAACAATGGTGCAGGAAGAGTGGAACATGAAGGTTCATAGCCAGAAGCTTTGGAGAGCAAGGAAAATAGCATTTGATATTATTTATGGCGATGATATTGCCCAGTACAACATGTCGTGGGATTATGCAACTGAGTTAAGGGGACAGTAGCGTTGCTTGTGTGGGAATGTTATATGAATTAGTAGAGAAGGTGGGTTATGAGACTGCAGGAAGAATTCAAATGTATTTGCTGCTGCCTGAGATGCAAATGAATGAAGATGGGCTTAGGTTGATTGCAAGCAATAATGATGCGAAATGCATCATCAAGCTGGTTAGAGAAGGGCACAAATACTTGATGTTGTATCTTGATGATGCCGCTTATGGTGGATGGGATGATGTTTTAGCAACTGAGGGCAATGCAGAAGGCACAAGTAGGAGGAGCAGAAGAGGGATAACAGAGATAGAGGAAGAGTTTTATAGTGAAACTGGTAGTGAGGACTCAGATTATACTCCAAAAATAATTGACAGTGACTATGACCTCAATGATGGCGACGATGATTTGATCAATGAGGATACAAAATCTATTGGTGATGAGAATAAAGGGACAAGGGCAGGCAAGGAGCTAGCAGAAGATCCAAACTCCGAGGATGATAGTCTTGATCTGCCAGAATCAGATGATGATCACATTAAGTTCAATTTCAAATATTTCACTGAAATTGATTTGAAGGAGCCCAAGTTCTATGTGGGCCCGGTTTTACCATCCATTGCAATGATCAGACAAGCCATTAGGGAGTATAGTTGCAAGGAGAGGCTAGAAATAACATTTGCCAAGAATGACAAGACAAGGGTTGGAGCTGTGTGCAATGGTGGTTGCCCTTGGTATTTATATGCTTCATTTGACAATAGAACCAAGGGAATTCAGGTTAAAACATTTAAAGATGAGCACACATGCACAAAGAAGTGGAGTATTAAAGCGTTCACTACTAGATACATTGCCGCAAAGTATGTTGACAAGGTCAGAGTGGATGAGAAGATTTCTTTGAAGGGTTTAGGAGCAATGGTGCAGGAAGAGTGGAAGATGAAGGTTCATAGCCAGAAGCTTTGGAGAGCATGGAAAATAGCATTTGATATTATTTATGGGGATGATATTGCTCAGTACAACATGTTGTGGGATTATGCAGCTGAGTTAAGGGGACAGTAGCGTTGCTTGTATGGGAATGTTATATGAATTAGTAGAGCAGGTGGGTTATGAGACTGCAGGAAGAATTCAAATGTATTTGCTGCTGCCTGGGATGCAAATGAATGAAGATGGGATCAGGTTGATTGCAAGCAATAATGATGCGAAATGCATCAGCAAGCTGGTTAGAGAAGGGCACAAATACCTGATGTTGTATCTTGATGATGCCGCTTATGGTGGATGAGATGATGTTTTAGCAAATGAGGGCAATGCAGAAGGCACAAGTAGGAGGAGCAGAAGAGGGATAACAGAGGTAGATGAAGAGTTTTGTAGTGAAACTGGTTGTGAGGACTCAGATTATACTCCAGAAATAATTGACAGTGACTATGACCTCAATGATGGCGACGATGATTTGATCAATGAGGATACAAAATCTGTTGGTGATGAGAAGAAAGGGACAAGGGCAGGCAAGGAGCTAGCAGAAGATCCAAACTCCGAGGATGATAGTCTTGATCTGCCAGAATCAGATGATGATGACATTAAGTTCAATTTCAAACATTTCACTGAAATTGATTTGAAGGAGCCCAAGTTCTATGTGGGCCAGGTTTTCCCATCCAATGCAATGATCAGACAAGCCATTAGGGAGTATAGTTGCAAGGAGAGGCTAGAAATAACATTTCCCAAGAATGACAAGACAAGGATTGGAGTTGTGTGCAATGGTGGTTGCCCTTGGTATTTATATGCTTCTTTTGACAATAGAACCAAGGGAATTCATGTTAAAACATTTAAAGATGAGCACACATGCACAAAGAAGTGGAGTGTTAAAGCGTTCATTGCTAGATACATTGCTGCAAAGTATGTTGACAAGGTCAGAGTGGATGAGAAGATTTCTTTGAAGGGTTTGGGAGCAATGGTGCAGGAAGAGTGGAACATGAAGGGTCATAGCCATAAACTTTGGAGAGCAAGGAAAATAGCATTTGATATTATTTATAGCGATGATATTGCTCAGTACAACATGTTGTGGGATTTATGCAGCTGAGTTAAGGAGGTCAAATCCCGGTAGTACTTTTTTTGTTGCAAGTTGCCGATGATTGCCAATTCCAGAAGTGCTACTTCTCTTTTAATGCATGCAAGAGGGGATTCCTTGTAGCTTACCGGCCTGTAATTTTCTTAGATGGTTGTCATGTGGAAACTCAATTTGGTGGAGTTTTGTTAACTGCAATAGGAATGGATCCTAATGATTGCATTTATCCCGTGGCATTTGCTGTTGTGCAAGTTTAAAACACAGAAGCTTGGAGATGGTTGTTGATTGTTCTTAAAAAGATCTTGGCATTGTGGACACCTCACTTTGGACAGTCATGTCTAACAAGCAGAAAGTAAGTCGTAGTTGTAATATTTTCTTTGGTTGCATTTCTTCATATTGTATTGTATGCTTTGTAATTAGTATTTATCTAGCACTAAATTATTTTGTTCACAACCAGGGTTTAATTAAGGCAGTGAGAGAACTATTCAAAGATTAGGGGCATTGATATTGTGTGCGACATATTTGGCAGAATTTCACAAAAAACTTTAAAGGAGAAGTACTAAAGAATGATTTGTGGAGATCTGCTAGAAGTACTACTCATGGCCAGTTTAGAGAGAACATGGACATAATGCTAGTTCTTAGTAAGGAAGCTCATGATTGGTTAGATGAGTTAGACCCGAAAACATGGGTAATGGCATTTCAAATAGATTTCCCCAAGTGTGATGTCCTATTGAACAATAATTGCGAAGTGTTCAATAGGTATATTTTGGATGCAAGAGAACTCCCCATATTAACCATGATACAGAGGATTAAAGGACAGATGATGGGCAGACATTATGGTAAGCAACTGGAGGCGATGAAGTGGCATGGGACCATCTGCCCCAAAGTGAGAAAAAGGTTGCAAAGACATATTGATGTTGTAGCCACATGTCATGCTGATCCTGCTGGACTGGGCATTTTTGAAGTGCATGACAAAAACAGGCAGTTTAGTGTGGACATAACATTGAGAAAATGCACTTGTAGAAGGTGGGATTTAACGGGAATTCCTTGTTGTCATGAAGTTGCAGCTGCAAGATATGACAATATTCCACCTGAAACATTGGTCCACCCATGTTACTCCATTGAGGCTTACTGTAAGGCTTATGAGCACATAATCTTGCCATGTAAAGATGTGAGTGAGTGGGAAAAATGTATGGCAGACAAGTGCTTCCTCCCAAAATTAAGAAAAAGAAAGGTAGAAAGGCGAAGAACAGACGACAACAAGCAGAAGAGACTGAGGGTACGGCAGGGAGGAAAGTTGGTAGAGGTGGGTCTATTATGCATTGTAGCTACTGTGGGGATGCAGGACATAATATATGTGGGTGCAAAGATTTCAAATTAGGAACCCAAGAGGAAGTTAAGAAAAAAAAAGTAAGAGCAAAATGTAACGCCCCGGATCTGATGCGCCAGGTGTCACCCAGTTATTCGTCAGCGTTGCCATGTCATGTGCTTGCGTGTCTCTCTTTGCCATGTCATCTTATGCATTTCATATCATGTCATCATGTGCATTTCATTTTGCATACGTGTTCGTCTCATGCATCCGAGCATTTTCCCCGTTGTCCGTTTTGCAATCCGGCACTCCTATGTCCTCCGGCGCCCTCTTTTGCTTCTTTTCGTGTGCGGGTGTTAAACGTTCTCGGAATGGACCGAGGCTTGCCAAGCGGCCTTGGTATACCACCGGTAGACCGCCTGTCAAGTTTTGTTGCATTCGGAGTCCGTTTGATAGCCCAACCGTTAAATGTATAGCGGTACCGTTGTCGGTACCTTCGTCGGATGTTTCGGTCTTCGAAACTGCCGCCGGGCCTCTCTTTCTCTTCTCTTCTCTCGGCCCAACCCCTCTTCTCAGCCCACCTGCAGCCCACCTAAATTCCCCCTCTGTCTGGAGTCGTCCGATCGTGATCGAAGGGTCCAAAACGGAGCAAAACCCCCCAAACCCTAGCCACTTACCCTATATATACACCCCTTCCTTCCAAAAATGGGCATCCCTAGCCCCTCACCTACCCCTAGTGGCCTCCCCACCGCAGCCATCTTCCTCCTCCTCGTTTTCAGCGTCGGCCGACCCTGCTCCGCCACTTGTCACTGCCCCTACGGCCAGCCGCCGCCAGCCACCACCAGTGCCACCTCCCCCGACCAACCCAGCGGCACCACGTCGCCACCTGACCGCGCCCGCATCCAATCCCCTCGCGCCACGCGTCTCAGGCCTCCTCCTCCATCGCGCGGCCCGCCTGAGCCCGCGCCCTGCCCGTGGAGCCCATCGGGGCCCGCCCCGAGCTCGCGTGCGCTCGCTCCTCAGCGCCTCCAGCCCCGCCGCCACGGGCAACCGCGCCGGCCGCCCCTCGCGCCACCGCCTCGATGCTCCGCCGCCTCCGCGTCGCCGGCAACCTCCTCCGGCGCCCCAGGTCGCGCTGCCCGCTGCCGTCGCCTCTCTTCCTCTCCTTCTCTCTCCCTGACCCTCTCTTTTTCCCTCCCCAGCGCCGCCATGGGAGCAGCAGCAGCTCACCGTCGGAGCTCCGCCCGTCGCCGTGCCTCCGGTCTCCGCTCGCCACGTCTTTTGCCGGATCCGGGATCTCCATCCCCGGATCTCCCCATTCCGGCCGGTCACGGCCCTGGACGCCTCGCCGGAGTGCGTGCGCCGCCGCCTCGGTTACCGTGCAAAAGTCAGCCCCCAGATCCGAGGTCCATTTTTCTGCTAAGTCCCAAAGTTGCTACATAATGTGCTCATGTTTGTCATGCCATAACTCCCTGCATACTGCTCCGTTTTGCATGCATGATATATTGAAATGTTCATCAGGAGATTCTCTTCATTTTGTTCCATTGCATCATGTTCTTTTGAGTTCATCTTGATGCCCTAGTTATCATTGCAAAACTGCTATATGATGTTAACTGCTGTCTGTTATCAGAACATGATCATTTGTTATTTTTGTATCTTTATGTGTGATTTTCTTTTGAGCATGATGTCTACTTGTGTTATGAGCTATGCCATGCCATCTTTGCTGTGGTGCAACCCAATCTTCATGAAATGCCATGTATTGTTTGTTTCAAGCTTGCAAAGTAGCCTCCGTGATGTTGCTGATTTCAGAGACTTAGAATTTCACTAAGTCTTTGTCTGCTGTTATTTATATGCCATGTATTCATGTTGCTACAGTGAGACCAATGCCTCTTTTGAGGATGATCAGTAAGGATGTTTTGTAGATATGGTTATGCTCTATCCATCTATGCCTCTGTTTGTATTTATGGAGCACCCTAGCTTGACTCAATCGAGCTCTACTTTTGCTATAAAATGTTCCTGGCAGATTGTTAACATGTTTAGCAATTTTGCCAAGGTTGTTATAGTTGATCCTTGCATGCTATGTTATTGTTCTTGCCATGTCTAGCTTCTATGACATGTCTAGTTGCTGGTTGTATGCTTAGCTTGTCATGCAATGCCTTGTAGTGAGTGCATCAAGCTCGTAAACATGCCTACATGTTATCTGTTTATGTCATGCTCCAGTTTTTCACTAAGTCTGAATCTGTTTATGTTTTTGCTATGTTCACATGCTTGCAATTGTATTTTATGATCCCTTTTGACTTATGCTCAGTAAGGGACTTTTGTCATATGCTTTGAGTAGATTCATGCCATGCTCTAGTTTGACATGATAGCTTGCTGTAACATGTTGTTTCATAGCTCTGAACATGTTAACCTGATGTTAATTCTGCCATTTCCTGTGAAACTGCTAAGTCTGTGAACCTGATATGATTTGCAATCTTGCTATGTACGTTTGAGCATGTTCTAGTAGTTTCTGGAGATAGCTCAGTGTTCATGTTTTGTCATGCTTGACCTGTGCATCATTTCCATGCCTTTTGTTATCATGTTTTGGTCCTGTAGCTTGTTGTTTTGGTGCTTGCTACATGCCTACTTGCTGTTTTGGACAGATTGTTGTTATGACTTGTATAGGGTGTATGTGTTGAATCGTTGCTCCGTTTTGAGCATGCTCTATATGAAACTTGCTTAGAATTGCATGTAGTTTCATGTTATCATGTTGCATCCTTGATTTGAGGTGTTTGCTTGATGTTTGTATGCATTTTGCATCAATGCCATGTTTATCTTGTTTTGCTCATATCTTCTAGACCGTAGCTCCGAATCTAATAAACTTTATATGTAACTTGACTAGAATTTTGTGTAGATCTTGTTGGTGCATCTTAACTTGCTGTTTAACAACTTGAACATAAGGTTTATTCAGATCTGGACCAATTTCGAAATTTGCATATGGGGACTTACCGGAATTGTCATATGTTGTTTCCGGCCTCATTTAAACTTGTTTGGTTGTGTTGCTCTTGTATGCATCATCTCTTGTCATGAGTAGCTTCATGTAGCCTTGTCATGCATCATACTTGGTTGTGCATCATGCCTTGTTCATGTGTGGTGTGTTTACCTTGTTGTGTGCTTCTTCTCGATAGTTCCCGTTTCGTTGCGATCGTGAGGATTCGTTCGTCTACGCTTGGTTCATCTTCGTGGCTTCATCTTCTTCATGGATTCGCTCTTCTTCCTAGCGGGATTTCAGGCAAGATGACCGTCACCTTGGATCTCATTACTATCATTGCTATGCTAGTTGCTTCGTTCTATCGCTATGCTGCGTTACCTACCACTTGGTGCTCAAGCCTCCCAAATTGCATGATAGCCCCTAACCTTTGTCACCCTTCCTAGCAAACCGTTGTTTGGCTATGTTACCGCTTTGCTCAGCCCCTCTTATAGTGTTGCTAGTTGCAGGTGAAGATGAAGATTGCTCCATGTTGGATTATGTTTATTGTTGGGATATCACAATATCTCTTATATTATTAATGCATCTATATACTTGGTAAAGGGTGGAAGGCTCGGCCTTATGCCTGGTGTTTTGTTCCACTCTTGCCGCCCTAGTTTCCGTCATATCGGTATTATGTTCCTGGATTTTGCGTCCCTAACACGGTCGGGTGATTTATGGGACCCCCTTGACAGTTCGCTTTGAATAAGACTCCTCCAGCAAGGCCCAACTTTGCTTTTTCCATTTGCCTCACCACCACCTACTTTTCCCTTGGAGTAATTAACCCAAGGGTCATCTTTATTTAGCCCCCCGGGCCAATGCTTGTCTAAGTGTTGGTCCAAACTAGAGCACCGTGCGGGACCGTCCCTTGGCAACGTGGGTTATGTTGGTACCTGTACGCTTAGCTTATCCGGTCGTGGCCTGAGACGAGATACGCGCGGCTACTATCAGGGTGTCGGCACGCCGGGAGGTCTTGCTGGACTTGTTTTATTACTATCGAAATGTCTTGTAGCCGGGATTCCGAGACTGATCGGGTCTTCCCGGGGAGAAGGAATATCCTTCGTTGAACGCGAGAGCTTATCATGGGCTAAGTTGGGACACCCCTGCAGGGTTTGAACTTTCGAAAGCCGTGCCCGCAGTTATGTGGCTGATGGGAATTTGTTAATGTCCGGTTGTCGTAAACTTGAAGTAAACTCTTCTAAAATACACCAACCGTGTGCGTAACCGTGAGTGTCTCTTTTCGGGGTTGATCGAGAGGAGAACACGGTTTCTGGGTTATGTCTGACGTAGGCAGGAGTTCAGGACCACTTCTTGATCATTACTAGTTGACGACCGTTCCTTTGATTCTCTTCTCGCTCTCATTTGCGTATGTTAGCCACCATACATGCTTATTCGCTGCTGCAACCTCACCACTTTACCCCTTCCTTACCCATTAAGCTTTGCTAGTCTTGATACTCATGGTAATGGGATTGCTGATTCCTCGTGGCTCACAGATTACTACACCACCAGTTGCAGGTACAGGTTATGCTATGCTCATGATGCGAGAGCGATGTTACTTGTGTTGGAGTTCTGCTTCTTCTTCGATCAGGGGATAGGTTCCAGGTCGGCAGCCTGGGCTAGCAGGGTGGATGTCGTTGAGTTGTTGTTTATGTTTCATCCGTAGTCGGATGTTGTTCTTGTGTATGTTGTATTGATGTTGTATTCATGTGGCATTGTATGTATTGGATGTATCCCCTCTATTTATGTAATGTTGATGTAATGATATCCACCTTGCAAAAGCGTTTCAATATGCGGTCCTATCCTTGGTGGAGCCTTCGAGTCTCTTTAGGATAGTATCGTATATTGGGCGTGACAAGTTGGTATCAGAGCCTCGACCGACCCTAGGAGCCCCCTTGATTGATCGTGTAGTTTGGCCGATGTCGAGTCTAGAAAAAAATCTTTTTTGGAGTCTAGTTATATCAGAGAGTAGGAATTCTTTTTACTCCTCTGCCCCTTCGTCGCTCTGGTGAGAAATCTTGACGTAGGTGTTTTGAACTACTCCTCTTCTCATTCAAATTTTTCTTTAGGATCACGTGGTTAGTTTTTGTTCGTTGTCCTTCCTCTTTTATCCGGTGCATCTCTCGTCAAGTCGACTCGAACCTCTTTGTCTTTCGCGAGATCAATCCTCAGTTCTTCCTCCGACGTCATTGTTTTTCCTCATCGGAAGTTGTCCTTGTTTTTTCCCACCCGCCCACCCCTTTTTTCTTCTCGGAACCGGAGTCCGCAATCGAGTATCCATTCTACTAGTGCGAAGCCTTTGCACTCTCTCCTTAATCATTTCAATCGGTGCTTTCCCTTCAAGTTATTCGTCGGTTCCCCGTTCCAAGTTGCCTGTTGAGGGAGTCCTGGATTAGGAGGTGTTCGGATAGCCGGACTATATCTCCCGCCGGACTCCAGGACTATGAAGATACAAGACCGAAGACTCCGTCCCGTGTCCGGAAGATTCTTTCCTTGGCGTAGAAGGCAAGCTAGGCGTGCGTATATTCAAGATCTCCTCCCCATGTAACCGACTCTGTGTAACCCTAACCCTATCCGGTGTCTATATAAACCGGAGGGTTGTAGTCCGTAGGAAGATACAACATACATACAACAACCATCGTCATACACGATCATACCATAGGCTAGCTTCTAGGGTTTAGCCTCCTTGATCTCGTGGTAGATCTACTCTTGTACTACCCTTATCATCAATATTAATCTAGCAGGAGTAGGGTTTTACCTCCATCGAAAGGGCCCGAACCTGGGTAAAACAAAGTGTCCCCTGTCTCCTGTTACCATCCAACCTTGACGCACAGTTCGGGACCCCCTACCCGAGATCCGCCGGTTTTGACACCGACATTGGTGCTTTCATTGAGAGTTCCTCTGTGTCGTCGCCTTTAGGTTCGATGGCTCCTTTGATCATCAACAGCGATAAGGTCCAGGGTGAGACTTTTCTCCCCGGACAGATCTTCGTCTTCGGCGGCTTCGCTCTGCGAGCCAATTCGCTTGGCCATCTGGAGCAGATCGAAAGCTACGCCCCTGGCCATCAAGTCAGGTTTGGAAGCTTAAACTACACGGCGGATATCCGCGGAGACTTGATCTTCAACGGATTCGAGCCACAGCCAAGCGTGCCGCACTATCGAGAAGAGCACGATATAGCTCTGCTCCCGAACGGTGTCCTGGAGGCCGCACACGCTCCGGCCCCGACCATCGGTTCGGAGTCCGCTGCGTTCGTTGAGGAAGAACGGTTGGACGTCACCTCAGGGGCTGAGACGTTAAAGGCGGTTGAGCCGAACGCCGACCCCGCACTCCACGCTGCTCATTACTCTGAGGAGCCGGATTCTTCTCCGGACTCCGGGCCCTTTACGCCCCTGCCGATCGAATCCGATTGGGCGCCTGTAATGGAGTTCACCGCCGCGGATATCTTTCAGTGTTCACCTTTTGGTGACATCCTGAATTCTCTCAAGTCTCTCTCTTTATCAGGAGGAGCCCAGGCCGGATTATGGTCTGCGAGGTTGGGATTCGGACGATGAAGAAATTCAAAGCCCACCCACCACCCACTTAATAGCCACTGTCGATGATTTAACCGACATGGTTGACTACGGCTCCGAAGACTTCGACGACTTGGACGACGAAGGAGGAGACGAACAACAACCAGCACCTGCAGGGCGCTGGACCGCCACCTCGTCATATGACATATACATGGTGGATGCTCCAAAAGATGGAGATGGCGATGGAACAGCGGAGGACGGCTCATCAAAAAAGCATCCCAAGCGCTGCCGTCAGCGGCACCGCTCCAAATCCCGCCAAAGTAAGAACGGTGATTCCGGCATGGGAGACAATGCTACCCCGGACACCGCCGAAGAACACCAACCCCAGCAAGACTCGGCACGGGAAGACGGTGAAGCCAGCCTTCACAAGAATGCGGCAGAAAGAGAGGTTGAGGATGATAACTACATGCCTCCCTCCGAAGACGAGGCAAGCCTCGATGACGATGAATTCGTCGTACCACCAGACCCCGCCGAACAAGAGCGTTTTCAACGCAGGCTTATTGCCACGGCCAACAACCTAAAGAAAAAGCAGCAACAGCTTAGAGCTGATCAGAATTTGCTGGCGGATAGATGGACAGATGTCCTTGCGGCTGAGGAGTACGAACTCGGGCGCCACTCCAAAACTTACCCCAAACGCAGGCCGCTTCCCCAATCAGAGGACGAAGCAAATGACATGGCAGATCGGCCACCTCGCGGCCGTGACAGAGAGGCCCGCCGCACCTTCAGGCCAGCCGTACTACGGGGCTGTTCGGCCAGGGCACAAGAAAACAAGCCAGACCTGCGACAAGTATTGGAGGACAAAGCAAGGCAGACAAGATCGATATATGGATCGCGCGGACGCCCAACACGTGACAATTCTCAGTCCGGACACAATAGGTCCGGTCGGGCCGAACACAACATGCACAGCTCTGCCGAGCTATGGCGCGACATAGCCCAATACAGGGGCGCCGCACACCCGTTATGCTTCACAGACGAAGTAATGGATCATCAAATCCCAGAGGGCTTTAAACCCGTCAATATCGAGTCGTACGATGGTACGACAGACCCGGCAGTTTGGATCGAGGATTATCTCCTCCACATCCACATGGCACGCGGCGATGACCTGCACACCATCAAATACCTCCCACTCAAGCTTAAGGGACCAGCTCGGCATTGGCTTAACAGCCTGCCAGTAAATTCAATCGGTTCTTGGGAGGACCTGGAGGCCGCATTCCTTGACAACTTTCAGGGCACTTATGTGCGACCACCGGACGCTGATGATCTAAGCCACATAACCCAGCAGCCAGACGAATCGGCCAGGCAATTCTGGACACGGTTCCTCACAAAGAAAAATCAGATAGTCGACTGTCCGGACGCAGAGGCCCTAGCGGCCTTCAAGCATAATATCCATGACGAATGGCTTGCCCGGCACCTGGGACAGGAAAAGCCGAAGTCCATGGCAGCCCTAACGACGCTCATGACCCGCTTTTGCACGGGAGAAGACAGCTGGCTAGCTCGTAGTAACAACTTATCGAAGAAGTCCGGAAATTCGGACACCAAGGACAAAAGTGGCAGGTCACGTCGACACAATCAAAAACGCCACGTAAGCAGCGACAGTAATGAGGATACAGCAGTAAATGCCGAATTCAGAGGCCATAAATCCGGTCAGCGGAAACAGCCATCTAAAAAGAATAACCAGGGCCCGTCCAGTTTGGACCGAATACTCGATCGCCTGTGCCAAATTCACGGCACCCCCGAAGTGCCAGCTAACCACACTAACAGAGACTATTGGGTGTTCAAGCAGGCAGGCAAGTTAAGAGCCAAACATAAAAACAAGGGGCTAGACAGCGATGACGAGCGGGAGCCCAGGCTGCCGAACAACAAAGGACAGAAGGGGTTTCCCCCACAAGTGCGGATGGTGAACATGATATATGCAACCCACATTCCCAAGAGGGAAAGGAAGCGTGCGCTACGGGACGTATACGCGATGGAGCCAGTCGCCCCAAAGTTCAACCCTTGGTCTTCCTGCCCGATCACTTTCGATCGAAGGGACCATCCCACTAGCATCCGTCATGGCGGCTTTGCCGCATTGGTCCTCGATCCAATCATTGACGGATTTCATCTTACAAGAGTCCTAATGGACGGCGGCAGCAGCCTGAACCTGCTTTACCAGGATACAGTGCGGAAAATGGGCATAGATCCATCAAGGATCAAGCCCACAAGGACGACCTTTAAAGGCGTTATCCCAGGTGTGGAGGCTAGTTGCACAGGCTCGATAACACTTGATGTGGTCTTCGGATCTCCGGATAATTTCCGAAGCGAAGAGTTAATCTTCGATATAGTCCCGTTCCGCAGTGGTTATCACGCCCTGCTCGGACGAACTCCATTCGCTAAATTCAATGCGGTTCCGCACTATGCATACCTCAAGCTCAAGATGCCAGGCCCTCGAGGAGTAATCATGGTCAGTGGAAACACCGAACGCTCCATAACTACGGAGCAGCACACAGCGGCCCTCGCATCGGAAGTACAAAGTAGCCTTTCAAGGCAGTTCTCCAGTCCGGCCGTTAAAACGCCGGACAGTGCGAAACGCGCCCGGAGTAACCTACAACAAGACCACTTGGCAAGATCGGAGCAGGCGTAGCAATGCGGCCCCAACCCCATCCATCGCAGCATCGCGGAATTAGTACCTCGAGTACACAGCTATGCCCTTAAAATTCCATGGGCACGGGGGAAGGGGGCACTTTAGCGGCATGCCTACAATACGGCGTTAAACGTACTAGGGCTGCCGGACTTTTTCTTTTATTTCTTACTTTCAGGACTCCATATTCCGGATAACCTGTTCGGCCTCGCTGCCGCACAAGACGATACAAGGCCCGGGAGAGCAGACAAAGCTACGCCGCACTACCAATTCTCAGGTGGTTTCTATTTTGAGCGATATATATGTTTACAAATATCAACGGCCTGCGCCTAATCAGGACATGTTATATAGTCCAGTATTTCCTGCTTATCGCACTCCTTGTACCGTCAGGCTTTAAATAGCTTCTTTATAAACAATGCATAGATTTGTGTCTATTTTTCTGCATTACATTTTTGAATATATATATGTTTATCTTATAACATGATCGCACCCGTACACAATGGTACGGAAAACCACGCCAGGGGCTTTATTTCCCTTCTATCTGGACGTGAGAAGTCCGCACACCTTCCTAAGTGCGGCACCCCGAACTTATAGCACTATATGCATCGGCTCTGAGTCATGATTTTGGTCATATGTTGGGTTTGCCCGGCTCCTGTGTTCGGCCACCTTACGTTCCGTTCTGTCGGCTAAGGTAGCTCCAGGAGAACTACTGCGATTGCACCCCGGTTCGGCCGGGCGAGTGCCTCAGTAGAGAAAGCTAAAACAGACTGTCATGATAGGGCGTGAGACCGGTCGCTGTTCGAGAGGTTTTTTTGATTCCTTAAAGGCTTATGTCGCTTCGGGCGGAGAGCTGGCTAAACACCAGCTAAAAGGCGTGGATAGCGCCCCGAATTCGGCCTTCCGAACTAGGGGCTTTGCCGAAATTTAGAATTATAAAGTTCTATGGCTAAGTGAGAGTGTTCAAGCATTATAGTCCGGTATCCTGGTTCGTTGTGCTGAAGGCCTCCCTCGATGGACCCAATTATGGGAAAAAGAGCCCTCAGGTTTATCCCGAACACCCCAGCACTAGTTGCATGGGGGCTGAAGTCGACGACTCGCCATCTCTCAATTATTGATAAACGGCCGCACAGAAAACAATATTTTAAATTCAAAGCATTGCTTAAAGCGCATATGAACAAGTTTTCAGCGCACAGGATACAAATGACCGAGTTTACTCCAATATTACATCTCTACTACATTCATCCGCGACAAGTCGAGCTCCAGCAAGAACTTCTTTATAGTAGTTCTCGGGCTTGCGATGCTCCTTCCCCACCGGCGGCCCGTCCTTCACCAGCTTCTCGCTGTTCAGCTTGCCCCAGTGCACTCTCACACGGGCAAGGGCCCTCCGGGCACCCTCGATGCAGGCAGAGCGCTTGATGACCTCAAGTCATGGACAAGCCTCCACCAGCCGCCGCACAAGCCCGAAGTAGCTCCCAGGCAGGGCCTCCCCAGGCCACAGCCGAACTATAAGACCATTTATGGCCTGTTCGGCCGCCTTGTGGAGCTCGACTAGCTGCTTCAGCTGGTCACTCAAGGGCACAGGGTGTCCGGCCTCAGAGTACTGAGACCAGAACACACTCTCCGCCGAGCTGCTCCCTTCGGCTCGATAGAAAGCGGCGGCGTCGGACGCGCTGCGAGGAAGATCGACAAAAGCCCCTGGAGAACTCCGGATCCGGGTAAGAAACAGGTATTTTATTTTTATATTCTTACTTTGCATTGAGAATGCCTTACCCGCTGATATCTTCTTCAACTCCTCCAATTCTTGGAGAGCCTTCTGGGCTTCGGCCTTAGCATTCTTGGCGGCCTCAACGGCAGAGCTGAGCTCGGTGGCTTGCGTTTTCACGTCAAGCTCCAGAGCCTCATGTTTCTTCATGAGATCCTGCAGCCTCTGCTGCACCTCGCCACATTCGACCCCAAGCCTTTCTCGCTCGGTGCGCTCCTCGGTCGTTTTCTTTTCGGCCTCGGTGAGCGCCTGCCTCAGGGTGGCCACCTCCATCGCGGCCCCTGCATTAGGCAGCATATTCCTGTTATTTTTTCGCAATCAAGCCTCTCCATGGGCACATTTTTATTCAGAGGGTTTTCTTACCTTCATTCTCTTTGAGCTGCCCTTTGGCAAGTCCGAGCTCTCGCTCAGACCGCTCAAGGTCCTTCTTCAGGATGTCCACCTGCGCAGTCAATGCGGCGGTGGACAGCAGCGAAGCCTGCACACGCATATTTGACATTTTTATTAGTCTCCTGCGATAATTATTAGATCCTCTATCCGGCTTTTCTTTCCGAACACTGAACAGAGCATCAGGGGCTACTATCTATGCGGTAATAGATTTAACATATTATTTACTTACTTGAAAGCCTGTTAGAAGGCTAGCGCAAGCTTCGTTCAGCCCGCTCTTGGCGGACTGAACCCTTTCGACCACCGTACTCATAACAGTACGGTGCTCCTCGTCGATGGTGGCGCCTTCAAGCGCCTCCATCAAATAGTCTGGCGCCTCTGGTTGGGCAGAGGTCGCCGGGTCTGACGGCTTACTCCTCTTGGAAGGAGATTGCCCGCCACGCGCTGGGTCTGTTGAGACCGGCGCGGTGTCCGGCACAGAGCCGGACTTGGTGCCCTGGGGGGACTTATCCCCTCCACTCCTGGGGTCCGGGAGGTCGCCGTGCGGCTCCTCCAGGACCATCTCCTCCTGCCCAGGAGTTCGGCGGGACGCCACTTCGGCATTATCCGTCCGGCGGGGGGAGACGGCGGGCGGAACAGAGTTCACGTCCGAAGAGTCCAGGGAACCACTCGACGAATCGTCAAGTGTGGTCCGGGGTGGCCTGCACAATTACATTTAAACATAAGGGAAATCTGCGCAAATGAAAGAATATCATGAGTTACTCTGGTATCCGAATACTTACGACGTCGCCGGACGCTTGGTCCTTTCCGGCCGCTCCTCCTCGTCCTTATTGGAGTCAGGGGAGTAGTCCGGCGTAGGGGTCTTCCTCTTTTTGGACCCCTTGCGGGGCGGCCTTCCTTTTCTTTCCTTCCCTCGCTGGAGGGGGAGGGATTTCTTCTTCCTCCACTTCGCTTGCGTGAGGAGAGGGCGTCGCAGACTCGCCAGAGGACGAGTCCGACAGCACCACATTGCGGGCGCTCTTTCGAGCCCCGGTGGTCACCTTCTTCTTGACCTTCTTATCCGGCACCACGTAAGGTGCCGGAGCCAGCAGCTCCGTTAGAAGGGCTGGGGCTGGGTCTTCGGGCAGAGGGGTCGGACAGTTGATGGGTCCGGCTATCACTCGCCAAGCCTGTCAAAGGTGAAGGGAGTTTAGATCCCGCATGGAGTTAATCTATGAAAAAGAGCTTAACGAGCTTGTCAAAAATACAGAAAGCTTACCTCGCTGCCGCTATGCAGCGAGCTGAACCCGCGGTCCTCGGAAGCGGATGCGGGGCACTCAACGCCTTTGAAAAGCACCTTCCAGACATCTTCATATGTCGTGTCGAAGAGCCTGTTGAGGGTTCGGTGCTGCGCCGAGTCGAATTCCCACAAAGTGAAGCCCCGTTGTTGACACGGGAGGATCTGGCGAACGATCATGACTTGGATCACGTTGACAAGCCGGATTGGCTTGTTCACCAAGGACCGGATGCATGTTTGCAGTCCGGTCACTTCTTCCTCGTTGCCCCACGACAGGCCCGTCCTTTTCCAGGACATAAGCCGCGTGGGAGGTCCGGATCTGAACTCGGGGGCTGCGATCCATTCCGGATCGCGTGGCTCGGTGATGTAAAACCACCCGGCTTGCCACCCCTTTAGGGTCTCCACAAAGGAGCCCTCGAACCAGAGGACATTGGCCATCTTGCCGGCCATAGCGCCTCCGCACTCCGCCTGGGTGCCGGACACCACCTTGGGCTTGACGTTGAAGGTCTTGAGCCAGAGGCCGAAGTGGGGGCGGACGCGGAGAAAAGCCTCACACACGACGATAAACGCCGAGATGTTGAGGATAAAGTTCGGAGCCAGATCATGGAAATCCAGCCCGTAATAGAACATGAGACCCCGGACAAATGGGTGGAGTGGAAACCCTAGTCCGCGGAGAAAGTGGGGAAGAAAAACTACCCTCTCATGGGGCTGTGGGGTGGGGATAAGCTGACCACCCTCAGGAAGCCGATGGGCAATGTCCTTGGACAGGTACCCGGCTTTCCTTAACCTTTTTACTTGCTCCTCTGTGACGGAGGAGGCCATCCACTTGCCTCCCGCTCCAGACATCATAGGGGAAGGTTGAGGTGAGAACGGCGAGCTTAGGCGCTGGAGCTTGAGTGCGCAAAAGATGGATTGGCAGAGGAGGAAGAAGGCGTAAAGTGAAAGGGCGGATTCTTATCCCCTTATATGGTCGACTGCGGTTATGCGTCCCCACTTGCCTAATAAAACTCGCTTGCCTCCCAAGCGCTGTGGTAAACAGCACGGTTGGGTTACCCACGTCCGTATTAATGGGAATCCCGCTAAAAGGGGTGCACGATCTCTGCTTCGATAAGACGTGCCAAGGAAACCGCCCCATTAAACGTGCGGCGATGCAACAGTAAAATACTCCATACAGAAGGCTTGGCCGCGATGTTATGATACATCGCGAGATACGTCAGCAGATTAGATTTGTGTTAACATTATTCTCTTTTTGGCAATACGTGGAAACTTATTTTGCAAAGCCGGACACTATTTTTGGTGTTACTCGTCTTCTTGAAGAACTTGGAGGAGGAACCCGCCCTGCAATGCCGAAGACAATTCTCGCGTCGGACTCGTCATTGAAGCCAGGTTCAGGGGCTACTGAGGGAGTCCTGGATTAGGGGGTGTTCGGATAGCCGGACTATATCTCCCGCCGGACTCCAGGACTATGAAGATACAAGACCGAAGACTCCGTCCCGTGTCCGGAAGATTCTTTCCTTGGCGTAGAAGGCAAGCTAGGCGTGCGGATATTCAAGATCTCCTCCCCATGTAACCGACTCTGTGTAACCCTAACCCTATCCGGTGTCTATATAAACCGGAGGGTTGTAGTCCGTAGGAAGATACAACATACATACAACAACCATCGTCATACACGATCATACCATAGGCTAGCTTCTAGGGTTTAGCCTCCTTGATCTCGTGGTAGATCTACTCTTGTACTACCCTTATCATCAATATTAATCTAGCAGGAGTAGGGTTTTACCTCCATCGAGAGGGCCCGAACCTGGGTAAAACAAAGTGTCCCCTGTCTCCTGTTACCATCCAACCTTGACGCACAGTTCGGGACCCCCTACCCGAGATCCGCCGGTTTTGACACCGACACCTGTGTTTTCCCGCCCTCCCACCCTTTTATTCCCGGTGTCTGGGCCTTTATTCGAGTAATCAATTCCATTCGCGCGGAGTATCTTCAGTCTTTTTTCAATTGTTTCAACTGGTGAATTCTCATCCACTTCATCAATGTTCGTCCTGTTTTTCTTTCCGGTGGATCCAATTCAAGTTTTCAGTGTTGATCGTATTCTTTTCCTTGACCGAAAAGTTCCCCTTGCTCATTCGTCCTCTCGCCATTCTATTATCCCGGAGTGTTGAAGACATCTCAGAAGATTTGTGTTTGCATTCAATTATTTCGAGGTTGTCACCTCATTCAAATCTTTCAATCGTTCTGGTACATCATTTCTCTCTCAAACAATCCTTTCCAACGGTGTTTGTTTTCAGTGGGCCCTAACCCACGGGTCTTTTCCCAGGATCTTACCTGACTCTTCTAATTGCCCGGAGTTATTCTCAAATTATTTTCGAAATTTGACGTAAGTATGAATTTCATCAGTCAGATGTTTTTCCAAGATCGATTCCAAATCATCTTCATTGTTGGTTCAACTTTCCCTCTTTTCATTCTCCCGGAGTATCTCAACAAATTTTGTTGGTCTTTCTCGTCGTCATTCTCATCATGTGAAGATCGAAGAAGAGTTTTCCTCTGAATCTTGTCCGTTCTCCCAGAGATTCGTGGTGCTAGTTCGATGTTATCCAATCTAATTGTTTCCAGTCATGCAAATTCTTTTCTTCCATCCGGAGTATTTCAGGAGTTGCTTTCTCTCTCGTTCATCCGGAGGCCATCTTTTTGGAAGATTTCTTCGTTCTAAGTTTTCAGCTTCGTTCATCTCAATATTCTTCCGGTGCTTCGTTCAAGCATTCGTCGATCAGTTTGCGATCTCTTTGTTCTCTTGTCTCTATTTTCCCTCAAGTATCTTCGTGGTTTCTAAATTCTTTCCGGCGATTCATTCTCTTCTCTTCGTTCATTTTCATTTCTTACGATGGCTCGTTCAAATTCTTCTTCTTCTTATCATATCAATTCATTCGTTTCTTTTCAATCCTACCGGTGGCTCATGAAGACTTTCCCAAATTTGGCGCTATATCTCCCCTTAATCTTTGCCCAACGTGAATAAGTCGTATGCAAATCCATTGCTTCGCATCAATTTAATCCATGAAGGATAAGCATAACATAATTCTTATTCTCATTTCATCGTGGTCAAGTTGATGAATTCTTTTCTTCCGAGATCGTTCATGATGAATAATCTCTTGGCTCTAAGTTGTTCATTGTTTTCCCTCCCGGAGTTCCAAGCTTCTCGCTTGTTCCATCGCGAAGCTCCTTCTGAATCATCGGAAGACTTTTATCCTACTCCTTCCATCCTTCAATTTTATCTCGTCCTTCTTTTGTTACCAGAGTTTTTCACGGTGGCTCGTCATGATTTAATTCATTCTTCAAATGTTCATCAAGATTATTTTGGAGGAGCTCAAGTATCTTCTTATTCTTGTTTCGCGAGGTGAAATTAATTCTCCGTATTCTTTTGAAGTGGAGTTTTGCATTTCTTCGTTCTTCTCAGCTATTCAATCTTTTCCGCTTGTGGTCGGTTATCACCTCATAATTTTTGGGATGCTATCCATAAGTCCACGACAAGCTTACTCTTTTCGTTGTTGATTTTCTCAATAACCCCGTTCAATCCTTTCTTCTGAGGTTGCTTTCTATTCCATTCGCGGCACAAGTTGTCATTTTCTTCTCCGTCCTTTTCATACAACTCTTTCAATTCTTTCCGGAGGTTTTGTGTCATGTCTTCATCAAGTATCGTTCCATCTTCTCAAGCTCATGCTCTATTCTTTCGTTGTTCAGCCTCTCTCTTTTGTCCTTATTTCACCTCATCTTTTTTAACTCCCGTCTCCGTTCTAAGATCTCGGGACGAGATCTCTTGTTAGTGGAGGAGAGTTGTAACGCCCCGGATCTGATGCGCCAGGTGTCCGCCAGTTATTCGTCAGCGTTGCCATGTCATGTGCTTGCGTGTCTCTCTTTGCCATGTCATCTTATGCATTTCATATCATGTCATCATGTGCATTTCATTTTGCATACATGTTCGTCTCATGCATCCAAGCATTTTCCCCGTTGTCCGTTTTGCAATCCGTCACTCCTATGTCCTCCGGCGCCCTCTTTTGCTTCTTTTCGTGTGCGGGTGTTAAACGTTCTCGGAATGGACCGAGGCTTGCCAAGCGGCCTTGGTATACCACCGGTAGACCGCCTGTCAAGTTTCATTGCATTCGGAGTCCGTTTGATAGCCCAACCGTTAAATGTATAGCGGTACCGTTGTCGGTACCTTCGTCGGATGTTTCGGTCTTCGAAACTGCCGCCGGGCCTCTCTTTCTCTTCTCTTCTCTCAGCCCAACCCCTCTTCTCAGCCCACCTGCAGCCCACCTAAATTCCCCCTCTGTCTGGAGCCGTTCGATCGTGATCGAAGGGTCTGAAATGGAGCAAAACCCCCCAAACCCTAGCCACTTACCCTATATATACACCCCTTCCTTCCAAAAATGGGCATCCCTAGCCCCTCACCTACCCCTAGTCGCCTCCCCACCGCAGCCATCTTCCTCCTCCTCGTTTTCAGCGCCGGCCGACCCTGCTCCGCCACTTGTCGCTGCCCCTACGGCCAGCCGCCGCCAGCCACCACCAGTGCCACCTCCCCCGACCAACCCAGCGGCGCCACGTCGCCACCTGACCACGCCCGCATCCAATCCCCTCGCGCCACGCATCTCAGGCCTCCTCCTCCACCGCGCGGCCAGCCTGAGCCCGCGCGCGGCCCGCGGAGCCCATCGGGGCCCGCCCCGAGCTCGCGTGCGCCCGCTCATCAGCGCCTCCAGCCCCGCCGCCACGGGCGACCGCGCCGGCCGCCCCTCGCGCCACCGCCTCGATGCTCCGCCGCCTCCGCATCGCCGGCAACCTCCTCCGGCGCCCCAGGTCGCGCTGCCCGCTGCCGTCGCCTCTCTTCCTCTCCTTCTCTCTCCCTGACCCTCTCTTTTTCCCTCCCCAGCACCGCCATGGGAGCAGCAGCAGCTCACCGTCGGAGCTCCGCCCGTCGCCATGCCTCCGATCGCCGCTCGCCACGTCTTTTGCCGGATCCGGGATCTCCATCCCCGGATCTCCCCATTCCAGCCGGTCCCGGCCCTGGACGCCTCGCCGGAGTGCGTGCGCCGCCGCCTCGGTTCCCGTGCAAAAGTCAACCCCCAGATCCGAGGTCCATTTTTCTGCTAAGTCCCAAAGTTGCTACATAATGTGCTCATGTTTGTCATGCCATAACCCCTTGCATACTGCTCCGTTTTGCGTGCATGATATATCGAAATGTTCATCAGCAGATGCTCTTCCTTTTGTTCCATTGCATCATGTTCATTTGAGTTCATCTTGATGCCCTAATTATCATTGCAAAACTGCTATATGATGTTAACTGCTGTCTGTTATCAGAACATGATCATTTGTTATTTTTGTATCTTTATGTGTGATTTTCTTTTGAGCATGATGTCTACTTGTGTTATGAGCTATGCCATGCCATCTTTGCTGTGGTGCAACCCAATCTTCATGAAATGCCATGTATTATTTGTTTCAAGCTTGCAAAGTAGCCTCCGTGATGTTGCTGATTTCAGAGACTTAGAATTTCACTAAGTCTTTGTCTGCTGTTATTTATATGCCATGTATTCATGTTGCTATAGTGAGACCAATGCCTCTTTTGAGGATGATCAGTAAGGATGTTTTGTAGATATGGTTATGCTCTATCCATCCATGCCTCTGTTTGCATTTATGGAGCACCCTAGCTTGACTCAATCGAGCTCTACTTTTGCTATAAAATGTTCCTGGCAGATTGTTAACATGTTTAGCAATTTTGCCAAGGTTGTTATAGTTGATCCTTGCATGCTATGTTGTTGTTCTTGCCATGTATAGCTTCTATGCCATGTCTAGTTGCTGGTTGTATGCTTAGATTGTCATGCAATGCCTTGTAGTGAGTGCATCGAGCTCGTAAACATGCCTACATGTTATCTGTTTATGCCATGCTCCAGTTTTTCACTAAGTCTGAATCTGTTTATGTTTTTGCGATGTTCACATGCTTGCAATTGTATTTTATGGTCCCTTTTGGCTTATGGTCAGTAAGGGACTTTTGTCATATGCTTTGAGTAGATTCATGCCATGCTCTAGTTTGACATGATAGCTTGCTGTAACATGTTGTTTCATAGCTCTGAACATGTTAACCTGATGTTAATTCTGCCATTTCCTGTGAAACTGCTAAGTCTGTGAACCTGATATTATTTGCAATCTTGCTATGTACGTTTGGGCATGTTCTAGTAGTTTCTGGAGATAGCTCAGTGTTCATGTTTTGTCATGCTTGACCTGTACATCATTTCCATGCCTTTTGTTATCATGTTTTGGTCCTGTAGCTTGTTGTTTTGGTGCTTGCTACATGCCTACTTGCTGTTTTGGACAGATTGTTGTTATGACTTGTATAGGGTGTATGTGTTGAACCGTTGCTCCGTTTTGAGCATGCTCTATATGAAACTTGCTTCGAATTGCATGTAGTTTCATATTATCATGTTGCTTCCTTGATTTGAGGTGTTTGCTTGATGTTTGTATGCATTTTGCATCAATGCCATGTTTATCTTGTTTTGCTCATATCTTCTAGACCGTAGCTCCGAATCTAATGAACTTTATATGTAACTTGACTACAATTTCGTGTAGATCTTGTTGGTGCATCTTAACTTGCTGTTTAACAACTTGAACATAAGGTTTATTCAGATCTGGACCAATTTCGAAATTTGCATATGGGGACTTACCGGAATTGTCATATGTTGTTTCCGGCCTCATTTAAACTTGTTTGGTTGTGTTGCTCTTGTATGCATCATCTCTTGTCATGATTAGCTTCATGTAGCCTTGTCATGCATCATACTTGGTTGTGCATCATGCCTTGTTCATGTGTGGTGTGTTTACCTTGTTGTGTGCTTCTTCTCGATAGTTCCCGTTTCGTTGCGATCGTGAGGATTCGTTCGTCTACGCTTGGTTCGTCTTCGTGGCTTCATCTTCTTCATGGATTCGCTCTTCTTCCTAGCGGGATTTCAGGCAAGATGACCGTCACCTTGGATCTCATTACTATCATTGCTATGCTAGTTGCTTCGTTCTATCGCTATGCTGCGTTACCTACCACTTGCTGCTCAAGCCTCCCAAATTGCATGATAGCCCCTAACCTTTGTCACCCTTCCTAGCAAACCGTTGTTTGGCTATGTTACCGCTTTGCTCAGCCCCTCTTATAGCGTTGCTAGTTGCAGGTGAAGATGAAGATTGCTCCATGTTGGATTATGTTTATTGTTGGGATATCACAATATCTCTTATATTATTAATGCATCTATATACTTGGTAAAGGGTGGAAGGCTCGGCCTTATGCCTGGTGTTTTGTTCCACTCTTGTCGCCCTAGTTTCCGTCATATCGGTATTATGTTCCCGGATTTTGCGTCCCTAACGCGGTCGGGTGATTTATGGGACCCCCTTGACAGTTCGCTTTGAATAAGACTCCTCCAGCAAGGCCCAACTTTGCTTTTTCCATTTGCCTCACCGCCACCTACTTTTCCCTTGGGAGTAATTAACCCAAGGGTCATCTTTATTTAGCCCCCCGGGCCAATGCTTGTCTAAGTGTTGGTCCAAACTAGAGCACCGTGCGGGACCGTCCCTTGGCAACTTGGGTTATGTTGGTACCTGTACGCTTAGCTTATCCGGTCATGGCCTGAGACGAGATACGCGCGGCTACTATCAGGGTGTCGGCACGCCGGGAGGTCTTGCTGGACTTGTTTTATTACTGTCGAAATGTCTTGTAGCCGGGATTCCGAGACTGATCGGGTCTTCCCGGGGAGAAGGAATATCCTGAAGGAAATATGCCCTAGAGGCAATAATAAAGTTATTATTTATTTCCTTACATATCATGATAAATGTTTATTATTCATGCTAGAATTGTATTAACCGGAAACATAATACATGTGTGAATACATAGACAAACAGAGTGTCACTAGTATGCCTCTACTTGACTAGCTTGTTAATCAAAGATGGTTAAGTTTCCTAACCATAGACAAAGGAGTTGTCATTTGATTAACAAGGTCACATCATTTGTTGAATGATCTGATTGACATGACCCATTCCACTAGCTTAGCACCCGATCGTTTAGTATGTTGCTATTGCTTTTATCCATGACTTATACATGTTCCTATGACTATGAGATTATGCAACTCCCGTTTACCGTAGGAACACTTTGTGTGCTACCAAACGTCACAACGTAACTGGGTGATTATAAAGGTGCTCTACAGGTGTCTCCGAAAGTATTTGTTGGGTTGGCGTATTTCAAGATTAGGATTTGTCACTCCGAATGTCGGAGAGGTATCTCAGGGCCTTCTCGGTAATGCACATCACATAAGCCTTGCAAGGATTCCAACCAATGAGTTAGTTGCGAGATGATGTATTACGGAACGAGTAAAGAGACTTGCCGGTAACGAGATTGAACTAGGTATTGGATGCCGATGATCGAATCTCGGGCAAGTAACATACCGATGACAAAGGGAACAACGTATGTCGTTATGCGGTCTGACCGATAAAGATCTTCGTAGAATGTGTAGGAGCCAATATGGGCATCCAGGTCCCGCTATTGGTTATTGACCAGAGAATTGTCTCAGTCATGTCTACACTGTTCTCGAACCGTAGGGTCCGCACGCTTAAGGTTACGATGACAGTTATTATGAGTTTATGCATTTTGATGTACCGAAGTTAGTTCGGAGTCCCGGATGAGATCACAGACATGACTAGGAGTCTCGGAATGGTCGAGACGTAAAGATTGATATATTGGACGACTATGTTCGGACATCGGAATGGTTCCGAGTGGTTTCGGATAAAACCGGAGTGCCGGAGGGGTTACGGGAACCCCCGGGGAAGTAATGGGCCTTATTGGGCCAGAGGGGAGAGAGAGGGCTGCGCCA
>NC_041389.1:70251839-70253051 GCF_002162155.2 Triticum dicoccoides
GGCCCCCCTTTCCCTCTCCCTCTCCCTCTCTTTCCTTCCCCCTTCTCTCTTCCTAGTTGGACTAGGAAAGGGGAGTCCTACTCCCACTAGGAGGAGGACTCCCCCTCCCTTTGGCGCGCCCCTACATGGTCGGCCGGCCTCCCCCTTGCTCCTTTATATACGGGGCAGGGGGGCACCCCAAGACACACAAGTTGATCCTTGAGATCGTTCCTCGGCCGTGTGCGGTGCCCCCCTCCACCATATTCCACCTCGGTCATATTGTCGCGGTGCTTAGGCGAAGCCCTGCATCGGTAGTTCATCAAGATCGTCACCACGCCGTCATGCTGACGAAACTCTTCTCCGAGAGCTTTGCTGGATCGGAGCCCCGGAGAATGTCATCCAACCTGTCACACCCTAGCTAGTCATGCATTAGAGTGTTGCATCATGTTTATTCTTTCATCAAAAACTTGAAATGGGGATGACAGAACCCCCAGTCCCCTCTGAAACCAACTAGGGTTACTAAAATAATTTTCAATGAACCTGAAATGCCCTTCTAAAATGCCCATCATTTTTGTCTTGGTTCAGAACCTCTGCCAAAAATGGTGCACATTTTCCTAGGCCATCCTAGGGTTTTTGAATTAAATCATAAATATTTGAATTTGGGCATTTAAAATAATATAAAATATTTAAATGCTCAAATATCTCCAAACTAAAATGTTTCATGTTGGAAATAATCCAACTATGGGCCAGGAATAGTTTGGTGATTTTTGAACTTGCCTAGGTATTTTATTAAATTCAACAAAGTTGCAGATATATTAAATAAAACAGAAACAGAAGAAAAGGGGAAAACTTACCTGGGCTCCTCCACTGTGCGGCCCAGCCAGCTGGCCGGCCCAGCCAGCAGCCGGCCCAGCCCACCACTGCAGCCCTCCGTCGTCTTCCTCCCCTCGCCCCGAAGCTGCTGCGTGCTCGCGCGCGCACGGCCGCGCGGCCACCTCCTGCTTGCCGACGAGCTCCTGGCCGCGTGGACGACTCCCGCAGGCCGTCCCGATCCCCCCCTGCTCTCTCTCACTCTCTCCCGACTCCTCCCTCCTCTCCCTCGCTCTCTCTCTCACGCGGTCGAGCACCACCGTCGCCGCCGCTCGCCATAGCAGCCATCTCCGACCACCCCTCGCTCCCCCGACTAGCTCAGGAGCTCCGCCTCGACTCCCTCTTCCTCCCCACCGCTCCACA
>NC_041389.1:70256161-70267536 GCF_002162155.2 Triticum dicoccoides
GGAACACTTAGGCTGGCCGGCATGTGTCCTTCTTCGTTCCTGTGTCTGTCCCTTCGGGGAAATGTCACGCTTTGAGTACCGGAGTCCTGTTAGCCTGCTACAGCCCGGTTTACCGGAGTCCTGCTAGCCCAGTGCTACAGCCCGGACCCACTTGCTGATGACCGACACGTTCGAAGCTGGGTCATGGATGCCTGTCCCTGTAAGTCTGTGCCACTTTGGGTTTACGACTAGTCATGTCAGCCCGGGCTCTTTATCATATGGATGCTAGCGACACTATCATATACGTGGGCCAAAAGGCGCAAACGGTCCCGGGAAAAGGTAAGACGACACCCGTGGGGATACCGTGCGTGAGGCCGCAAAGTGATATGAGGTGTTACCAGCTAGATCGATGTGACATCGAGTCGGGGTCCTGACAGCGTTGGCATCAGAGCCAGGCCGCCTGTAGGTTCTCCAAGCCAAACTGGTCGATGTTGAGTCTAGAAATTCTTTAGTTATATGTAGGGGAATTGTTTGTGGGTTGGAACGTAAGGCTCTTTTTACTCCTTATACCTTATGACTTTCTGATCTGAGTCAGTCCATTCTTCCATCGGGGGTTAAGGAATTAGGATCTGTTCTCTCTATCAGGATCACGAGTTACTAATGAGTAGTACCTTATAAGTTTGATGGTTACCAGCCTAGTTCAGTTCTACTACCACATTATGTTGCCAGAATGGTTTCAGAACTTTGATATGATGATGATGAGTGTGTACGAAATCCTTTGTTAAATGTCTCAAATCCTTTTTGAGCATTTACAGCTGTTATGCTGCCGAAAATTTGCTAGAAATTCTAATGCCTTTGCATTATGATTGTGCTTTCAGATGGCCACTCGCGACCTCAATCAAGTGGTTCGCCTGACTCGATGCCTAGATGTACCCGGCCATACTACTAAGTTGGTCAGGGTAATGACTGAGGCTGGATACCGCTGGTATCCTGAGTACACGGTCGAAGAGCAATTCCGAGATTTTAATCAGAGCCAGTATCTCTGCACTGTCAGGATATTTCCATCTTATCCTGGATCCACCGAGTCTCTTCACTGCTCTTATGGACTCGGGGTTACCATTGAGATGGCTGTGCAGGACGCCGCCTATTCTATGATGACCATTATGCGAGTCAGATCTGGTATATTTCGGGACTCTGATTTCCGGTATATGCCAGGATCACTTCCGAGAGCACAAGGGTATCTCCAGGCTATCTATGCTGACCCCACTCAGGAGGATTCACGGACTCGCACCACTGCTGAGATGCTCGAGGATAAGGACCGTGAAAATCGGGCCTTAAGGCTAGAGCTCTTCAACACCCGTGCTGACCACTGGGCCACTTTGACTCGGTTCGCACCGGCGGTGCAAGCTGGATATTCAGATATGCGCGATCTCTATCCTGTGAGATCTGCTCTGCCAGACGTAATGGTTTGGCGTGATGTAGGAGGCATCACCCCACCTCGCGGTCCCCGCAGGCCACCGTTTGTTGGTCCAAGGCCTCATCCTAGCCCCTATGGTCCACAAGCTCCGCGAGACCGTCTGTTTCCAGATGATCATGTTGAGCTCCCAGGCTATGGAGGTGACTTCTACGAGGACTACTACGGATCGGTCTGAGTTAGTGGTAGTATCACTAGTTCGCACTAGCTGTGTCGTCTATCGTCCCGCGTGACTCGTGGGATATGACCTAGTTTGTACTCCTTCCGGAGGTGTAGAAAAATAATGTATAGGAGCTTGGAATGCCTCCGATGAGATGTAATCCTCTTTTCACCGTAATAGTACTTTGTTTGGTCTTGTACTAAACCCTGTATGGTGTGTATGACGATGGAATAAAAGAAGCAGTTTCTGTATCTACCATGTCATACGGATGATCATCTTGCATTCCGAGTTATTTCTTACATTGTGAATCCTATGTCGGAATTTTACCATCCTGACTAAATCATTGTCTTGTTTACCTAGGATGGTCAACACGCGCGCTAACCCTGCTTCTCAAGAGCAGGCCGAAGGCAGTGAAGCCAGGGATGTAAATCTGCCTCATCCTCCTTCAATAGCCGAGGTGATGATGGAAGCTGAGAGAAACAAGCGGGAGACAAACCGTTTGTTGGAGTGTATTGAACAGAATACAGCACACCATCAGAGGGCTAACGTGGTGTCACTCAGTGATTTTATCAAATTGCATCCACCCACGTTCCACCACTCCGTCGAGCCTCTCGACGCTGATGACTGGCTTCGCAGTATCTCTCACAAACTGCGTTCCGCGCTGGTAGCGGAGGCTGACAAGGTCACCTTTGCTGCATATCATCTTGAAGGCCCCGCCAGTCTATGGTGGGAGAATTATGGAGCTATGCGCCCAGCGGGCCATGTCACAACTTGGGCTGAGTTCAGCGAGGCTTTCCGTGAACATCACATTCCGGAGGGTCTCATGGACCGTAAACGTGAAGAATTTTGCAGTTTCACCCAAGGCCGACTTTCTGTGGATGCTTACAGCAGGGAGTTTGGTAATCTCGCACGATATGCAACCGAGGAAGTGTCTACCGATGCCAAGAAGCAAGCAAGGTTCCGTAAGGGCCTTAGTCCTGAGCTTCGCCGCGACCTCCGTCTGCATGAGTGCACATCTTTTTCGAAACTTGTCAACAAAGCCATTAGTGCTGAAACTGGTCAGACTGACTATGACGCAACACGCAAGCATGGACGTGACACGGGTTCCTCATCCGGTGCTGGTCCTCAGAAGCGCCGCGTGTGGGTACCCAACACCGCCCTGCCACCCAGGTTTACACCGAGGCCATCCTTCCAGGCGCCTCGCCCCGTTCAACAGTCTGCTCCAGCCAAGCCCTATGGGGGTCCAACTAACAATGCTCCTCCACGTACCAGTTCCGTGACTTGTTTCAAGTGTGGGGAATCTGGTCACTATATGCGTGAATGCCCCCAGACCAACCCCAATCAATCTGCTAAAGCTGTTGGCCGTGGCAAGCCGACAGGAAAAGTATTCCATGCCAAGCCGGTCACCGCTTCACGTGGCCATGTCAACTGTGTCTCTGCCGAAGAAGCTCAAGAGGATCCCAACGTCGTTCTCGGTACGCTTCTTGTTAACTGCCACCCGGCATCTGTTCTTTTCGATACAGGAGCCTCTCATTCTTTTATATCCGAAAGTTATGCTCGTTTGCATAACGTTGCATTCTGTGACATGCCATCCACTATGGAAATCTCTACCCCTGGGTCTAGATGGCAGACCTCTAGGGTAAGTTATGGAAATGAGATCCAAGTCGACAGACTTGTTTTCCTTGCGTCTTTGATAGCCCTTAAATCTTCAGATATTAATATCATTCTGGGTATGGACTGGATGTCGGCTCATCATGCCCAAATCGATTGCTTCTCTAGGACTGTTCAACTCACCCATCCTTCGGGAAAGATAGTTAATGTCTTGACCCGAATAGCCAAGCGACAATTATATTCTCTTAACGCCAGCCCTTTGCCAGACCTTGAGGACGTTCCGGTAGTCCGTGACTTCCCGGATGTCTTTCCAGAGGAATTGCCAGGTGTTCCACCTGACAGGGATGTTGAGTTCGTAATAGACCTCATTCCAGGAACCGTTCCGATTGCTAGAAGACCTTATAAGATGGCACCCCTAGAACTAGCCGAGCTTAAGAAACAACTCGATGAGTCCTTGAAAAAGGGTTTCATCCGACCTAGCTCTTCTCCGTGGGCTTGCCCCATCCTATTCGTCAAGAAGAAGGATGGTACGGACCGGATGGTTGTAGATTACCGGCCTGTCAACTTGGTCACAATCAAGAACAAATACCCGCTTCCCAGGATCAACGACCTGTATGATCAGCTCGCTGGATCCTCAGTCTTCTCCAAGATGGATTTGAGGTTGGGCTACCATCAAATCAAAATCAGAAACGGGGACATTCCTAAAACGGCCTTTGTTACTCGTTATGGTCAATACGAGTACACCGTCATGTCCTTCGGATTAACCAACGCTCCAGCCACCTTTTCTCGGTTAATGAACTCAATCTTCATGGAGTATTTGGATAAATTCGTCGTGGTTTACCTCGATGATATACTCATCTACTCCAAGAACGAGGAAGAACATGCCGAACATCTAAGGCTAGTGTTGCAGAAACTTCGAGAGCATCGCCTTTATGCCAAATTTTCTAAATGTGAATTCTGGTTGTCAGAAGTGACCTATCTGGGTCATGTAATATCTGGTAAAGGTATTGCTGTTAACCCTGAGCGAGTTCAAGCCGTCCTTAATTGGACTCCACCTGAATCGGTCAAGCAAGTTCGGAGTTTTCTAGGCTTAGCGAGCTATTGCCGTCGCTTTGTCGAAAACTTCTCCAAAGTTGCTAAACCTCTAACCGAACTCCTCAAGAAAGATAAGAAGTTCGAATGGACTCCACAATGTGAGCACAGCTTTCAGGAACTGAAAAGACGCCTGACTTCTGCTCCCGTGCTGGTACCGCCAGACTTCTCCAAGGACTTTGTTATCTACTGCGACGCCTCGCGACAAGGACTAGGTTGCATTCTCATGCAAGATCGACACGTAATTGCCTACGCTTCACGACAATTGCACCCACATGAGGAGAATTATCCTACCCATGATCTAGAGCTTGCAGCCATAGTCTATGCACTTAAGACCTGGCGACATTACCTCCTCGGTAATCGTTGTGAAATATTCACTGATCACCAAAGTCTGAAGTACATCTTCACCCAACCGGATTTGAATCTCAGGCAGAGACGTTGGGTTGAATTGATCACAGACTTCGACTTAGGAATAACCTACACCCCAGGGAAAGCCAACGTCATGGCTGATGCGCTAAGTCGTAAATCTTATTGTAACAATCTGATGTTACAACAAAGTCAACCGCTTCTCCATGAGGAATTTCGGAAGCTTAACCTTCACATTGTTCCTCAAGGATTTCTTTCCACCTTGGTGGCGAAACCTACTCTTACGGATCAAATCATTGCTGCCCAGAAGCGAGATAAGGGAATAGCGAAGATCAAGGAGAACATTGCTAGCGGAGGTGCTAGTTGTTTCTCCACAAATGATCATGGTGTTGTGTACTTTGAGAACCGTCTAGTGGTTCCCAAGAACCAGCATCTACGGCAGTTGATCCTTAAGGAGGCTCATGAATCTCCTCTCACTATTCATCCCGGTGGTACTAAGATGTATCAGGACCTACGCCAGAGGTTCTGGTGGACTAGGATGAAGAGAGAAATTGCTCAGTATATTGCTAGTTGCGACGTCTGTCGTCGTGTAAAAGCAGAGCATCAACGGCCTGCTGGCACCCTTCAACCCTTAGCTATTTCTGAATGGAAATGGGATAAAATTGGTATGGATTTCATTACCGGTTTTCCCAGGGCCAAGAGAGGGAATAATGCTATTTTCGTCGTGGTCGATCGTCTTTCCAAAGTAGCCCATTTCCTACCTGTTCGAGAGAGTATAACCGCTAGTCAGCTGGCAGACTTATACATCTCCCGAATAGTGTCCCTTCATGGTGTCCCTTTGGAAATTAACTCGGATCGAGGAAGTCTTTTCACCTCTCGATTTTGGGAAAGTTTCCAAAATGCTATGGGAACCCGTCTCTCCTTTAGCACCGCTTTCCACCCTCAGTCAAGCGGTCAAGTGGAACGCGTCAACCAGATCCTAGAAGACATGCTTCGAGCCTCTGTTATCTCATTCGGAATGGACTGGGAGAAGTGCCTTCCATTTGCCGAATTCGCTTACAACAACAGCTATCAATCTAGCTTAGGTAAAGCCCCTTTTGAAGTTCTCTATGAACGACGATGTCGAACACCCCTTAACTGGTCAGAGACCGGGGAAAGACAATTCTTTGGCCCGGATATGATTCAGGAAGCAGAAGAACAAGTTCGTATCGTTCGTGAAAAGTTGAAAACAGCCCAATCCCGTCAAAAGAGTCAATATGACCGAAAACATAAGGCCGTGACTTTCGAGGTTGACGAGAAGGCTTATCTTCGGGTCACCCCTCTGAAGGGAACCCATCGTTTCGGTATCAAAGGCAAATTGGCTCCTCGTTACATTGGACCTTTTCGCATTCTTGCCAAACGAGGAGAAGTTGCCTACCAGTTGGAACTACCTCCGCACCTCTCCAGAGTTCACGATGTCTTCCACGTTTCTCATCTCAGGCGTTGCTTCTCGGATCCTATCCGTGGAGTGGACCACGAAACGCTTGATCTCCAGGATAATCTTACATATCGAGAGTACCCCATTCGTATCCTCGATCAGGCCGAGCGTACCACTCGACGCCAGAACATCAAGTTCCTCAAAGTACAATGGTCGCACCATTCTGAGGATGAAGCAACTTGGGAAAGGGAGGATCGTCTTCGACTCGAGTACCCCGCCTTCTTCCCGGAGGAACCCAAATCTCGGGACGAGATTCTTTTGAGTGGGGGTGAGTTGTCACACCCTAGCTAGTCATGCATTAGAGTGTTGCATCATGTTTATTCTTTCATCAGAAACTTGAAATGGGGATGACAGAACCCCCAGTCCCCTCTGAAACCAACTAGGGTTACTAAAATAATTTTCAATGAACCTGAAATGCCCTTCTAAAATGCCCATCATTTTTGTCTTGGTTCAGAACCTCTGCCAAAAATGGTGCACATTTTCCTAGGCCATCCTAGGGTTTTTGAATTAAATCATAAATATTTGAATTTGGGCATTTAAAATAATATAAAATATTTAAATGCTCAAATATCTCCAAACTAAAATGTTTCATGTTGGAAATAATCCAACTATGGGCCAGGAATAGTTTGGTGATTTTTGAACTTGCCTAGGTATTTTATTAAATTCAACAAAGTTGCAGATATATTAAATAAAACAGAAACAGAAGAAAAGGGGAAAACTTACCTGGGCTCCTCCACTGTGCGGCCCAGCCAGCTGGCCGGCCCAGCCAGCAGCCGGCCCAGCCCACCACTGCAGCCCTCCGTCGTCTTCCTCCCCTCGCCCCGAAGCTGCTGCGTGCTCGCGCGCGCACGGCCGCGCGGCCACCTCCTGCTTGCCGACGAGCTCCTGGCCGCGTGGACGACTCCCGCAGGCCGTCCCGATCCCCCCCTGCTCTCTCTCACTCTCTCCCGACTCCTCCCTCCTCTCCCTCGCTCTCTCTCTCACGCGGTCGAGCACCACCGTCGCCGCCGCTCGCCATAGCAGCCATCTCCGACCACCCCTCGCTCCCCCGACTAGCTCAGGAGCTCCGCCTCGACTCCCTCTTCCTCCCCACCGCTCCACAACTCCCCGGAAGCCCTGCATCGCCGCCACGTCGCCGTTCCCCTCTTCGGGCTCCGATCATCGTCGCCGTCGAATTCGTCGTCTCCAGCGCGTCCCCGAGCCCGCTAACCACCTCTGCAGCCCCGCGGTGAGCCCCCGGATCGTTTCCCCCTTCTCCCCTGGTCTCTTTCGACCTCTAGGCCCTAGCCCCACCTTGGCCGAGAGCTCCACGCCGCCGGCGATGTCGCCGTCGTGGCCACGGTCACCGTAGCACCCAACCGAGCGCACTATCGTGCTCCCCACCTCACCAGGAGCACGCAGCGCGCACTAACGCCTCCCCAAGCCCCCTGCAACGTCGATTCCGACCGCACCCGAACTCCGGCCGCCGCAGCCGAGCTCGCCGCCGTCAACTCCGGCCACCCCGAGCCCAACCACCACCACCAATAGTCGCGGCTCAACCTCAGCAACACGTAGATGCCTTCCGCCGTCCATTTGGTTGCCGGAATGGCAAAAAGCACTTTCGCCGCCGTCTCGGGCCTCGCCGGCGTCATGTCGCCGGTGGGGTTTGACCTGTCCGACCTGGGGTTTGACCCCCCAGGGTCACTGACGCGTGGGCCCTGCCGGTCAGTTGGTTAGTTAGTACTAATTACCGTTAGTCAACCCCCCCTGACACTGACCAGTGGGCCCCAGCGCCACTAATTAGTAATTAGAATAAATTTAACCCTGTTTAACCCCCCTGTCACTGACGTGTGGGCCCCACACGTCAGGTTTGACTCCAGCCAGCCGCAGTTGACCACTGACGTCATGCTGACGTCATGCTGGCGCAATAACTATAATTTCTGGATTTAATTTAAATCAGGAAATTCCAGAATATTATTTAAACTTCAAAAATTCATAACTTTTATTCTGTAACTCCAAATTGGACAAATTATATATGAAAAATGATCAGAAAAATCCAATCTATCCATCTGTACTATTTTCATGCATGATCAAACAAGTTAAATTGATGTTTTAAGCAGAACAAGGAAAAGCACTTGAAAAGGCCATATTTGAATTTGAAATTTGAATCCTTGATTCAAATTTGTTCAAACCCTTCTGGTTTTAGTTGCATTAGCCCAATACACTCATTTTGCCATGTCTCATGCATGCATCATATTGTTGCATACTGTTTGGTAATGTTTGTGTATCGGTGCTCTCTGCGGCAGGTTCTGTCTCCGAGGAATACCGTGATTACCCTAACGAAGAACCGTATCAGTGCATCGAACCATCAGGCAAGCAACCAACCATTTGATCATATCGATACAATCCCATGTTCTCGCTCCTGCTCTCTTTTACTGCATTAAGACAACGCGATTCAAACTGCTGTGTGCTACGGTAGTTGAACCCATTTCCTCTGCATGACCTGTCATTGCCACAGTAACTAGATGAAACTCACTAGCATGTGTAGGAGTTGATTGAGCCATATGTATGTGTTGTTCCTACCTTGCTATGCCTGCTATGCTTAGAGTCGTGTCAGGTCTGGTTCATCTGGGTGATGGGCTAGAGTGAAATGATTATGTCGGTAATCAGAGTGGTGTGGTGAACACGATTTGGTAAAGGTATCGATGAGAGGCCATGTAGGAGTACATGGTGGGTTGTTTCATTGAAGCCGACCTTAAGCACTAAGATCTGTATGCGTGATTTAAGATACAGCTACTACCATGCATTGGGCCCTGAAATATGACCCCGCTCGACTTCTTATTCACCCTAGCTCTCTGTCCAGGAGTTGCAAGTAGTTTCTGGTGTTTGTAGCCTACTGGAGGCCGTGGACAGCGCTGACCGTAGGGGTGGGCTGTGATGCGGTAGGTACGTGGCCGGGTGTACCGAATACCCGTTAGGTATCTCGGGAACCCTGTTCACATCGTTCGGGGCCGTATGGGAAACCTCGGCCGGACTCCCTGCGGATGGAACCTGAATAGGCGATAAACCTGGACTAGAGGCTTAAGTGTTTAGGTAGGTCGTGGTCTACACCCACGTCGGCTTTCGCTTGAAGTCTGCCGAGCACATGTCGTGTGCAGACGCTAAGTGGTGGAAACATGTATGAAGAAGTACACCCCTGCAGGGTTATCATAATCTATTCAAATAGCCGCGTCCGCGGTAAAGGACTACTTGGTTGCCTATATAGTTCATAGACAAGTAAATGGAAACTGTTAAAAGCCTCAAGATAAGTGTGAGTGCCGAGGATGGCTCTTCCGTAGGAAGACGGAGGTGGATCCTCGGTAGTGTATTGAATTGGTGAGTAGTGGACTCGTGTGCGCAAAACCATTTCAAGTTGGAGTATCGTAGGATAGCCTAGCCAAGAGTCAAAGCTGGCTTGCTGCAATAACTCCACCAACCCTTCTTGATACTATGCATGTATGTAGGATCTGATGTAAGTCTTGCTGAGTACCTTTGTACTCATGTTGCTATAATCTACATTTTTACAGAAGACGCTGCAACCCCTTCTGATGGGTTCTATGTAGACGTTGACATCAACGAGTAGGCTAAGGACCCAGGTGGTGACCCTGAGCTTGTGAAGGACCTTGTAGTATAGCTAGGCTTCCCAAGCCTCTTTTATTTTACTAGTTGTCTGTACTCAGACAAGTTACTTCCGCTGCTGGTTTGTATGACTGTATGACTTGTATGTGGGGTCGTGAGACCCGTACCTTTGTGTATGTTATGTATGGCTCACTGAGCCTTAAATAAAGTACTTGTGTCGTAGAGTCATGTTGTGATGCTTCGTTGTATTTGCACATATCGAGCATATTGTGTGTATGATTGAAATGCTTGGTATGTGTGGGATCTGACTATCTAGTTGTTTATCTTTAGTAGCCTCTCTTACCGGGAAATGTCTCCTAGTGTTACCGCTGAGCCATGGTAACTTGCTACTGCTCTGGAACACTTAGGCTGGCCGGCATGTGTCCTTCTTCGTTCCTGTGTCTGTCCCTTCGGGGAAATGTCACGCTTTGAGTACCGGAGTCCTGTTAGCCCGCTATAGCCCGGTTTACCGGAGTCCTGCTAGCCCAGTGCTACAGCCCGGACCCACTTGCTGATGACCGACACGTTCGAAGCTGGGTCATGGATGCCTGTCCCTGTAAGTCTGTGCCACTTTGGGTTTACGACTAGTCATGTCAGCCCGGGCTCTTTATCATATGGATGCTAGCGACACTATCATATACGTGGGCCAAAAGGCGCAAACGGTCCCGGGAAAAGGTAAGACGACACCCGTGGGGATACCGTGCGTGAGGCCGCAAAGTGATATGAGGTGTTACCAGCTAGATCGATGTGACATCGAGTCGGGGTCCTGACAGAACCGTACGTGTGTCAAGAACTCGGAGGCGCCGGAGTAACGGCGCTTGGATCGGTCGGATCGGGAGGAGGACGTACGACTACTTCCTCTATGTTGTGTCAACGCTTCCGCTTCGGTCTACGAGGGTACGTAGACAACACTCTCCCCTCTCGTTGCTATGCATCACCATGATCTTGCGTGTGCGTAGGAAATTTTTTGAAATTACTACGTTCCCCAACAGTGGCATCAGAGCCTGGTTTTTATGGTTTGATGTTTTGCACGAGTAGAACACAAGTGAGTTGTGGACGATACAAGTCATACTGCCTACCAGCATGTCATACTTTGGTTCGGCGGTATTGTTGGATGAAGCGGCCCGGACCGACATTACGCGTACGCTTACGCGAGACTGGTTCTACCGCCGTCACTACTAGGAAAAGGGCTATAGATAGGATTGATTCTAATGGCGCACGATGGAAGCAGTGCGCCACTACTATATACTAATGGCGCACCTGTTGGCGATACGCCATTAGTGTGGAAGACACTAATGGCGCACCAGAAATGGGGTGCGCCACTAGTGTAAAATATATTTTTTTTCCATTTTTCCATACATACTAATGGCGCATCAGACAGGTAGTGCGCCATTACTAGTTCTAACTAGTAATGGCGCACTCTCTGTGTGGTGCGCCATTACTGTAAATTCCCCCCTCCATCTCGATCTCGATCCCCCTCCATATCTCGATCGCTATCCCCCTTCATCTCGATCTCGTTCCCACCCGCACGCTCTCCCGCTAGCTCCACCGCCGACGACGACCCACCGCACCCTCCCCCG
>NC_041389.1:70267832-70268379 GCF_002162155.2 Triticum dicoccoides
GACGACCCACACCGCACCCTCCCCCGCTCCACCGCCCCCGACGACCCAACCGCACCCTCCCCGGCTCCACCGCCGCCGCCGATGATATTTTCAAATAACAAATTTGATGATATTTTTTAAAAAATTATTTATTGTTTTTATAAAAAATTATTACCGTTTCATATTCATATTCATTTTCTAAAAAATAATAATAATAAAGTGTAGACTACAATTGTTGTTAAAAAACACTTATTACTGTTTTTATAAAAAAAATATTACTGTTTTATATTCATATTCATATTCATTTTTTTAAAAAAAAATTCTTACTTATGGCGCACGGGTGGCTGGTGCGCCATTGCTATGAAAAAAACATTCTAATGGCGCACCGCCTGGGGGTGCGCCATTAGTAATCTAACCCCATCCACACCGCGCCGCACCTTCCCCCTCCCTCTCGCCAGATTGATTCGTCCCTCTCCCTCCACCGCGCCGCTCCACCGCGTCGCCGCCTCCCTCTCCCCTTCCTCCCCCTCGAGCGCCGCCTCCCCCCGAGCCCCGCCTTCCCCCGAGC
>NC_041389.1:70268841-70296909 GCF_002162155.2 Triticum dicoccoides
GCGTCGGCCCCTGCCCTGCGCTGCCTCTACCACAGTCCGGGCACGGGGTGCAAGACGACGACCACGGCCGACGGCCTTCCCACGACCAACCGAGGCGCCCAGGAGGACCGCTGCCGCCGCCGACCCCGACCCCTCCGGCGACCGGCCGCGCCCGCCCAGGTACCTCTCCTCCTTCCTCCTTCCTCCCTCTCCACCCTTCCTCCCCATTCCCTCCCTCCCTCCCCTCGACCGTGGTACAGGTCGTCGGCATACTGCGCCGGTGTGTAGCCACCGAGTGAATACCCACCTCCTCTGCACTCAAAAAAAGGTGAATCAGTCGGGGAGGTTGGCGACAGGTTGGCGCCGTCGGGGGAGGCGGACCAGTGGAAGAAGTCGAGCGCGGCGCGCCAGTCGTTGGTGTAGAGCGAGAGCGTCTCCAGCACCGCTGCTGCGTCGAGAGGGGCGGGCGGCACAGGGGCGGGGGTGGGGAGCATGGAGAAGGGGAGGGCGAGGAGGCGGCGGTGCACCAGGGAGAGCATCCCGCGAGCAGAGATGAGGGTGGTGATGCGTCGATGCTCTGAATCCTGATGCCTAAACCTCTTCTCCCCTGACCTGCGACTTTTATTTAATACAAATCGTCTAATTAGTCACATTTCTAAGAATTCTTTATGAGAAACATTTCTAAGCATTTGCATCAGCACCCAACCAGAAGATATCAACCCATTAATTCATTTGTAAGCTACAAAACCATAAATTGCAGTAACATTTTGCCAAATTCAGGCTAAGTACTGTGAGAGTGGGACAGGTTTAGGAAGATTTCAGATGACAGAGAAGTAACAAAACCGAGATATTATACATTTGCATCTTCTATAGTGAACTTTTACAAGCATAATCTTTGTGAAGCAGTCTTTGAATTTTGTACACAATCTACAGGTCAACAACGTAAGTACAGGCGATTTTACGTGTAAGTTTCTTGTTAGTCAGCATCATCGACACCGAAATCTGGTTCCGGAGGCTTTGGCAGTCTCACGATGGTGGGCATTGCCTTGTTCCTAAGCCGGTGAACTCCCCGGAGGGCATTGGCCGCGAACCGAGACGCGTAGATGGTACTAGGAGTGCTGGTACTAGGAGTGACAAAATGCTGATTTTCGGAGTGACAAAATTTCAGGCGTCTGTTGTTTTGACAGAGATATTCAGTGTTTATTCAGCCACACTAGGTGTCCTGTGATCTCTTTGCATTGCAGCAACAGCACGACACCCTGAATCACCCATATCCTGGGAGTAGAATTCCTTATTCTGTTTATTATGGATGAGAACCTTAATTGTACTCCACGTCGAGTATATGGCTTTTTAGTTACTCCTGTATGACAGATTGGTAGTTGCCTTGCAAGACATTCAGTTATCATGACTGAGCAATACGCTAACTGATGCTGAGCAACTCAGTTTCTTGCGTGTTTTCCTCTGTTTCTTTTGTTTCGATAGAAAAAAAGATTGTTCTATTTCCTCCTGATGATCCAATTGGTATCACACTTGTTTTAGTAAGTGTATAAAAAAGATATCATCAAACAAATCCTATAGTTATTGTCTCTGTTCATGCTTATCTCATTTGGATTACTTAGTTATTTAGTTTATTATTACTTGGGAAAAGTACTATGAGAAAAAAATGATTATCTGCATTGCATTGTTAAATGTTGTACTTGGGCACAATACCTTTTCATCCATCATTTACCTAGTGGCACAAAGCTCCATCAGAAACAGAATCAAAGCAGTGTAGTGGCATGGCCATTGACCTGTGGCTGGCATCTAGACACCACACACATACATACAGAGGCACATTGACTATTACTATGGCAAGTACTGTGTCAAGTACTCCATGTGTTTTTGTTTGCAGTTTATCATGAAATTGCAGGTACCCCGAGAGGCCCTTGAGATTGCCGGAATGTCGATTAACTTCCGTTCCGGCAAATTCGGGTACTCCATATGTCCTATTTTTAGCAAAGGTCATGCTGAAATTCCTGTGTGTGTGTAGTTGCTTGTTTTTACTGTAGTTGTGGCTGCCTTCTTCTTGTATCATAAAAATATCTCTTTTGCTGCTTATCAGAGATGGCGGGAAGCAGCCACCGCCGCTCTGCGACACTGCAGTACGAGTTGGATGCTTCCAAGTTCTTCACTATCATACTTGGGACTTCAGTATCATCCATGACGCAGGTATATAAAATGAGAGATCTCCCCTAGCTTCACCCATCTTATTATGATATCTGTTGTTTGCCTACATCACTCATTGTCCCAAACTGCAGAGGCTGCCTGACAGTTTTAAGAAAATGCTGATGGGTGAAGATCCGCCCAATAATGTGAAGGTGCGACAGGCCGGCAGCGGGTTTCGCAGGCTGTGGGATGTGGAGTTGATGATCAAGGAGGGCCACATGTACTTGTCTCGTGGGTGGAAGAAGTTCTACCGTGCCTACGACCTGCGGCTGGGGTACTTCCTTCTCTTCAGGTACGACGACGACGCCACCACGCTCATCGTGAAGGTGTTCAACACGACTATGTGTCGCATGCGCTACGCTGAAGATTATGATGCCGGTACGTTCTGCCTCTTCTTATTCCTCTACATTTGGCTTTGTCTCACATTGATTGTTAACGGTCATTGTTGCATTTGGACAGGTAATGGGAGCAGCAGCAGCGACAATGGCTACAGCCAAAGCAGCAGCGACCATGGCGGTAGCGAAAGCAGCAGCGACCATGGCTGTAGCGAAAGCAGCAGCGATTCTGGCAGCAGCATAGACAACAAGAAGGATGATCCGGACTGGAGTGCGGGAGAAGAGGAGCAGAGTGGGGATGAGGAGCTGCAGGATGACCTAGCGCTGGTGGTGGCTGACCAAGGGCAAGAGGTGGAGGTGGCTGAGGATGACCTAGCGATGGTCGTGCCTGAAGGTGGCCTCGCGATGGTGGTGGTGCCTGACAATGACCACGCACTGGTGGTGGCGCCGGCGATCCCACAGCTGGGCGACATGACCGCGCCAATTCAGGTAGAAGACTACATCCCACTGCCTCCACCGCCTCCACCGCCTCGCCGCTCTTGCCGCATCAGGCTGAGGAAGGAGAAGGAGAAGAACAATGCATGAGAACTGAACGGTGTTGGATGAACAATGTGAAACTTTTGTAATATGTAACGATGGAACTATGTGTTGGCTATGTATGTATATATGATGGAACTTGTGTGTTGGCTATCTATGCATATATGATGGAACTTGTATGTTCGCTATGATTGTTATATGGATGCTTGTTGTATATATATGTGTTGGATATCTCATAGGTGAAATAGTGACCTGAGATTAAGAAAAAAAATTAAAAAAATTGTTACTAATGGCGCATTACAGTACGGTGCGCCTTTAGTATAGCAGACACTAGTGGCGCACCGAGGGAAAAACTAATGGCGCACTGCCTGGTGCGCCATTAGTATACCAGATACTAATGGCGCACCAGTGGTGCGCCATTAGTAAAAAATTCTAGTGGCGTGCTAGTAATGGCGCACTAGTGATGCGCCATTAGTAGGCAAAACTGGTGCGTCATTAGTAGTCCTTTTCCTAGTAGTGCGTGCTTTGCACACAGGTGGCTGGCGGGTGTCAGTTTCTCCAACTTTAGTTGAACCAAGTATGGCTACGCCCGGTCCTTGAGAAGGTTAAAACGGAGTCTATTTGACAAACTATCATTGTGGTTTTGATGCGTAGGTGAGATTGGTTCTTGCTTCAGCCCGTAGCAGCCACGTAAAATTTGCAACAAACAAAGTAGAGGACGTCTAACTTGTTTTTGCAGGGCATGTTGTGATGTGATATGGTCAAGACATGATGCCAAATTTTATTGTATGAGATGATCATGTTTTGTAACCGAGTTATTGGCAACCGGCAGGAGCCGTATGGTTGTCGCTTTATTGTATGCAATGCAATCGCCCTGTAATGCTTTACTTTATCACTAAGCGGTAGCGATAGTCGTAGAAGCATAAGATTGGCGAGACGACAACGATGCTACGATGGAGATCAAGGTGTCGCGCCGGTGACGATGGTGATCATGATGGTGCTACGGAGATGGAGATCACAAGCACAAGATGATGATGACCATATCATATCACTTATATTGATTGCATGTGATGTTTATCTTTTTATGCATCTTATCTTGCTTTGATTGACGGTAGCATTATAAGATGATCTCTCACTAAATTATCAAGAAGTGTTCTCCCCGAGTATGCACCGTTGTCAAAGTTCGTCGTGCCCAGACACCACGTGATGATCGGGTGTGATAAGCTCTACGTCCATCTACAACGGGTGCAAGCCAGTTTTTGCACACGCAGAATACTCGGGTTATACTTGACGAGCCTAGCATATGCAGATATGGCCTCGGAACACGGAGACCGAAAGGTCAAGCGTGAATCATATAGTAGATATGATCAACATAATGATGTTCACCATTGAGAACTAATCCATTTCACGTGATGATCGGTTATGGTTTAGTTTGATTTGGATCACGTGATCACTTAGAAGATTAGAGGGATGTCTATCTAAGTGGGAGTTCTTAAGTAATATGATTAATTGAACTTAAATTTATCATGAACTTAGTCCCTGATAGTATCTTGCTTGTTTATGTTGATTGTAGATAGATGGCTCGTGCTGTTGTTCTGTTGAATTTTAATGCGTTCCTTGAGAAAGCAAAGTTGAAAGATGATGGTAGCAATTACACGGACTGGGTCCGTAACTTGAGGATTATCCTCATTGCTGCTCAGAAAAATTACGTCCTGGAAGCACCGCTGGGTGCCAGGCCTGCTGCTGGAGCAACGCCAGATGTTATGAACATCTGGCAGAGCAAAGCTGATGACTACTCGATAGTTCAGTGTGCCATGCTTTACGGCTTAGAACCGGGACTTCAACGACGTTTTGAAAACCATGGAGCATATGAGATGTTCCAGGAGTTGAAGTTGATATTCCAACAGAATGCCCGGATTGAGAGATATGAAGTCTCCAATAAGTTCTATAGCTGCAAGATGGAAGAGAATGGTTCTGTCAGTGAGCATATACTCAAGATGTCTGGGTATTATAATCACTTGAATCAACTGGGAGTTAATCTTCCAGATGATTGTGTCATTGACAGAATTCTCCAATCACTGCCACCAAGCTACAAAGGCTTCATGATGAACTATAATATGCAAGGGATAGATAAGACTATGCCCGAGCTCTTCGCAATGCTAAAGGCTGCGGAGGTAGAAATCAAGAAGGAGCATCAAGTGTTGATGGTCAATAAGACCACTAGTTTCAAGAAAAAGGGCAAAGGGAAGAAGAAGGGGAACTTCAAGAAGAACAGCAAACAAGTTGCTGCTCAAGAGAAGAAACCCAAGTCTGGACCTAAGCCTGAAACTGAGTGCTTCTATTGCAAGCAGACTGGTCACTGGAAGCGGAACTACCCCAAGTATTTGGCGGACAAGAAGGATGGCAAGGTGAACAAAGGTATATGTGATATACATGTTATTGATGTGTACCTTACTAGAGCTCGCAGTAGCACCTGGGTATTTGATACTGGTTCTGTTGCTAATATTTGCAACTCAAAACAGGGACTACGGATTAAGCGAACACTGGCAAAGGACGAGGTGACGATGCGCGTGGGAAACGGTTCCAAAGTCAATGTGATCGCAGTCGGCACGCTACCTCTACATCTACCTTCGGGATTAGTATTAGACCTGAATAATTGTTATTTGGTGCCAGCGTTGAGCATGAACATTATATCTGGATCTTGTTTGATGCAAGACGGTTATTCATTTAAATCAGAGAATAATGGTTGTTCTATTTATATGAGTAATATCTTTTATGGTCATGCACCCTTGAAGAGTGGTCTATTTTTGATGAATCTCGATAGTAGTGATACACATATTCATAATGTTGAAGCCAAAAGATGCAGAGTTGATAATGATAGTGCAACTTATTTGTGGCACTGCCGTTTAGGTCATATCGGTATAAAGCGCATGAAGAAACTCCATACATACAGATGTATGTGGTCCAATGAATGTTGAGGCTCGTGGCGGATATCGTTATTTTCTCACCTTCACAGATGATTTGAGCAGATATGGGTATATCTACTTAATGAAACATAAGTCTGAAACATTTGAAAAGTTCAAAGAATTTCAGAGTGAAGTTGAAAATCATCATAACAAGAAAATAAAGTTTCTACGATCTGATCGTGGAGGAGAATATTTGAGTTACGAGTTTGGTCTACATTTGAAACAATGCGGAATAGTTTCGCAACTCACGCCACCCGGAACACCACAACGCAATGGTGTGTCCGAACGTCGTAATCGCACTTTACTTGATATGGTGCGATCTATGATGTCTCTTACAGATTTACCGCTATCGTTTTGGGGTTATGCTCTAGAGACGGCCGCATTCACGTTAAATAGGACACCATCGAAATCCGTTGAGACGACGCCTTATGAACTATGGTTTAGCAAGAAACCAAAGTTGTCGTTTCTTAAAGTTTGGGGCTGCGATGCTTATGTGAAAAAGCTTCAACCTGATAAGCTCGAACCCAAGTCGGAGAAATGTGTCTTCATAGGATACCCAAAGGAGACTGTTGGGTACACCTTCTATCACAGATCCGAAGGCAAGACTTTTGTTGCTAAAAATGGATCCTTTCTAGAGAAGGAGTTTCTCTCGAAAGAAGTGAGTGGGAGGAAAGTAGAACTTGATGAGGTAACTGTACCTGCTCCCTTATTGGAAAGTAGTACATCACATAAATCTGTTTCTGTAGCACCTACACCAATTAGTGAGGAAGCTAATGATAGTGATCATGAAACTTCAGATCAAGTTACTACAAAACCTCTTAGATCAACCAAAGTGAGATCCGCACCAGAGAGGTACGGCAATCCTGTTCTGGAAGTCATGATGCTGGATCATGACGAACCTACGAACTATGAAGAAGCGATGGTGAGCCCAGATTCCGCAAAATGGCTAGAAGCCATGAAATCTGAGATGGGATCCATGTATGACAACAAAGTATGGACTTTGGTTGACTTGCCCGAGGGTCGGCAAGCAATAGAGAATAAGTGGATCTTTAAGAAGAAGACTGACGCTGACGGTAATGTTACTGTCTACAAAGCTCGACTTGTCGCGAAAGGGTTTCGACAAGTTCAAGGGATTGACTACGATGAGACCTTCTCACCCGTAGCGATGCTTAAGTCTGTCTGAATCATGTTAGCAATTGCCGCATTTTATGATTATGAAATTTGGCAAATGGATGTAAAGACTGCATTCCTGAATGGATTTCTGGAAGAAGAGTTGTATATGATGCAACCAGAAGGTTTTATCGATCCAAAGGGAGCTAACAAAGTGTGCAAGCTCCAGCGATCCATTTATGGACTGGTGCAAGCCTCTCGGAGTTGGAATAAACGTTTTGATAGTGTGATCAAAGCATTTGGGTTTATACAGACTTTTGGAGAAGCCTGTATTTACAAGAAAGTGAGTGGGAGCTCTGTAGCATTTCTGATATTATATGTAGATGACATATTACTGATTGGAAATGATATAGAATTTCTGGATAGCATAAAGGGATACTTGAATAAGAGTTTTTCAATGAAAGACCTCGGTGAGGCTGCTTACATATTGGGCATTAAGATCTATAGAGATAGATCAAGACGCTTAATTGGACTTTCACAAAGCACATACCTTGACAAAGTTTTGAAGAAGTTCAAAATGGATCAAGCAAAGAAAGGGGTTCTTGCCTGTGTTGCAAGGTGTGAAATTGAGTAAGACTCAATGCCCGACCACTGCAGAAGATAGAGAGAAGATGAAAGATGTTCCCTATGCTTCAGCCATAGGCTCTATCATGTATGCAATGCTGTGTACCAGACCTGATGTGTGCCTTGCTATAAGTTTAGCAGGGAGGTACCAAAGTAATCCAGGAGTGGATCACTGGACAGCGGTCAAGAATATCCTGAAGTACCCGAAAAGGACTAACGAAATGTTTCTCGTGTATGGAGGTGACAAAGAGCTCGTCGTAAACGGTTACGTTGATGCAAGCTTTGACACTGATCCGGACGATTCGAAATCGCAAACCGGATACGTATTTACATTAAACGGTGGAGCTGTCAGTTGGTGCAGTTCTAAACAAAGCGTCGTGGCGGGATCTACATGTGAAGCGGAGTACATAGCTGCTTCGGAATCAGCAAATGAAGGAGTCTGGATGAAGGAGTTCATATCCGATCTAGGTGTCATACCTAGTGCATCGGGTCCAATGAAAATCTTTTGTGACAATACTGGTGCAATTGCCTTGGCAAAGGAATCCAGATTTCACAAGAGAACCAAGCACATCAAGAGACGCTTCAACTCCATCCGGGATTTGGTCCAGGTGGGAGACATAGAGATTTGCAAGATACATACGGATCTGAATGTAGCAGACCCGTTGACTAAGCCTCTTCCACGAGCAAAACATGATCAGCACCAAGACTCCATGGGTGTTAGAATCATTACTGTGTAATCTAGATTATTGACTCTAGTGCAAGTGGGAGACTGAAGGAAATATGCCCTAGAGGCAATAATAAAGTTATTATTTATTTCCTTACATATCATGATAAATGTTTATTATTCATGCTAGAATTGTATTAACCGAAAACATAATACATGTGTGGATACATAGACAAACAGAGTGTCACTAGTATGCCTCTACTTGACTAGCTTGTTAATCAAAGATGGTTAAGTTTCCTAACCATAGACAAAGGAGTTGTCATTTGATTAACAAGGTCACATCATTTGTTGAATGATCTGATTGACATGACCCATTCCATTAGCTTAGCACCCGATCATTTAGTATGTTGCTATTGCTTTTATCCATGACTTATACATGTTCCTATGACTATGAGATTATGCAACTCCTGTTTACCGTAGGAACACTTTGTGTGCTACCAAATGTCACAACGTAACTGGGTGATTATAAAGGTGCTCTACAGGTGTCTCCGAAAGTATTTGTTGGGTTGGCGTATTTCAAGATTAGGATTTGTCACTCCGAATGTCGGAGAGGTATCTCAGGGCCTTCTCGGTAATGCACATCACATAAGCCTTGCAAGCATTGCAACCAATGAGTTAGTTGCGAGATGATGTATTACGGAATGAGTAAAGAGACTTGCCGGTAACGAGATTGAACTAGGTATTGGATGCCGACGATCGAATCTCGGGCAAGTAACATACCGATGACAAAGGGAACAACGTATGTTGTTATGCGGTCTGACCGATAAAGATCTTCGTAGAATGTGTAGGAGCCAATATGGGCATCCAGGTCCCGCTATTGGTTATTGACCAGAGAATTGTCTCAGTCATGTCTACACTATTCTCGAACCGTAGGGTCCGCACGCTTAAGGTTACGATGACAGTTATTATGACTTTATGCATTTTGATGTACCGAAGTTAGTCCGGAGTCCCGGATGAGATCACGGACATGACGAGGAGTCTCAGAATGGTCGAGACGTAAAGATTGATATATTGGACGACTATGTTCAGACATCGGAATGGTTCCGAGTGGTTTCGGATAAAACCGGAGTGCCTGAGGGGTTACCGGAACCCCCGGGGAAGTAATGGGCCTTATTGGGCCAGAGGGGAGAGAGAGGGCTGCGCCAGGAGGAGGCTCCCCCCCCATGAGGAGTCCGAATTGGACAAGGAGGGGGGGCGCGGCCCCCCTTTCCCTCTCCCTCTCCCTCTCTTTCCTTCCCCCTTCTCTCTTCCTAGTTGGACTAGGAAAGGGGAGTCCTACTCCCACTAGGAGGAGGACTCCCCCTCCCTTTGGCGCGCCCCTACACGGCCGGCCGGCCTCCCCCTTGCTCCTTTATATACGGGGGCAGGGGGGCACCCCAAGACACACAAGTTGATCCTTGAGATCGTTCCTCAGCCGTGTGCGGTGCCCCCCTCCACCATATTCCACCTCGGTCATATTGTCGCGGTGCTTAGGCGAAGCCCTGCGTCGGTAGTTCATCAAGATCGTCACCACGCCGTCGTGCTGACGAAACTCTTCTCCGAGAGCTTTGCTGGATCGGAGCCCCGGAGAACGTCATCGAACCGTACGTGTGTCAAGAACTCGGAGGCGCCGGAGTAACGGCGCTTGGATCAGTCGAATCGGGAGGAGGATGTACGACTACTTCCTCTACGTTGTGTCAACGCTTCCGCTTCGGTCTACGAGGGTACGTAGACAACACTCTCCCCTCTCGTTGCTATGCATCACCATGATCTTGCGTGTGCGTAGGAAATTTTTTGAAATTACTACGTTCCCCAACATATCCTTCGTTGAACGCGAGAGCTTATCATGGGCTAAGTTGGGACACCCCTGCAGGGTTTGAACTTTCGAAAGCCGTGCCCGCGGTTATGTGGCAGATGGGAATTTGTTAATGTCCGGTTGTCGTAAACTTGAAGTAAACTCTTCTAAAATACACCAACCATGTGCGTAACCGTGAGTGTCTCTTTTCGGGGTTGATCGAGAGGAGAACACGGTTTCTGGGTTATGTCTGACGTAGGTAGGAGTTCAGGACCACTTCTTGATCATTACTAGTTGACGACCGTTCCTTTGATTCTCTTCTTGCTCTCATTTGCGTATGTTAGCCACCATACATGCTTAGTCGCTGCTGCAACCTCACCACTTTACCCCTTCCTTACCCATTAAGCTTTGCTAGTCTTGATACCCATGGTAATGGGATTGCTGAGTCCTCGTGGCTCACAGATTACTACACCACCAGTTGCAGGTACAGGTTATGCTATGCTCATGACGCGAGAGCGGTGTTACTTGTGTTGGAGTTTTTCTTCTTCTTCGATCAGGGGATAGGTTCCAGTCGGCAGCCTGGGCTAGCAGGGTGGATGTCGTTGAGTTGTTGTTTATGTTTCATCCGTAGTCGGATGTTGTTCTTGTGTATGTTGTATTGATGTTGTATTCATGTGGCATTGTATGTATTGGATGTATCCCCTCTATTTATGTAATGTTGATGTAATGATATCCACCTTGCAAAAGCGTTTCAATATGCGGTTCTATCCTTGGTGGGGCCTTCAAGTCTCTTTAGGATAGTATCGTATATTGGGCGTGACACAGAACCTCAAGTGTCCTCCTCGGATGAAGAATAAGAGGCCGTGACAGAGGTAATATAATGGACCACAACTTCCTTCATGATACATTGTTGTTTACATAACCAAAACCTTACTAATTTACATGGTTTATGTAATCAGGAGCAGAACATGCAAATTGAGGGTTTATTACAGCAACAACCACCTACTTATGAGGCTGAGGTCATCATCACAACATTAATGCAAGAGGTATATGATTATTTTCATAATTTTCATTATTTCCATCTAATTCATTATTATCATCTAATTACTTTTCCTAAATTGTTATAGACAAATGTTGCAAGCCAGATCATTGATTCAGGCCCTTTACCTCCATCTTCATTTATTGAGCAAAATGTCCCAAGCCAACCCCCTGTTCAGCCAACAACTGCAACTGCATGGGAAAATGTTCATAGAAAAAGAGAAGTGCTTGCACTGGCTAAACTTAGACTTGCAGCTGAAAAGAGAGAGATTGCAGATCAAGCAAAGTTTGATGCAGCTTTAAACAAGCTCAGAGAGGAATAGCAAAAGATTTTGCAAGCTCCAGAGAGAAGGAAACAAGAGGCTGCAGCAAAAAAATTAGAGATGAAGAGAAAAAGAAAGATGTGCTGAGAGAAAAACAGTTGGCAGTGGAAGAAAAAAGAAAAGAAATTGAAGAAAGGAAGAGAAAAGAGTTGGCTCAGCAGCAGGAGAAGAAGGCACTTGCACATGCCAAAAGGAGTGCACTTCAAGCCAAAAAGATGCAAGCAGAGGAAGAAAAAAAGATGAAGGCAGCAGAAAAGAAAAGAATTGCAGATGAAAAGAGAAAGCAAGCTGAAATGGTACTAACAGCAGAATAAATGGAATTCTTATGTGGCAAGTGGATGAGCAAAATAGAATTACAGGCTGCAAAGATTATCTTGCTCAAGGGGAGAATTCAAGGCAATAGGCCTGGGAGAATCCAAATGTACAGCAAGATACTTTTAGGACACAACTTTGGGAAGAGAGAAAGAAGCAAGCCGAAGAATGGAATAGGGCACAAGCTGAGCAAGCAGAAAAACAAACCATGGATGAAAATGTCATGCTGGCAAGTGAAAGCAAATTCAGGATCAATTTCAACCTAATCAGAGCCATTTGGAGCAGCCACATCAGCCAAAGAGACCTTACTTCACTCAGGCCAGGGCAGGTTTTAAGAAACCAAGAAAAAGTAGCATGTTTGATGTATTTAGGGAGGAGAGGAGATAAGCATATGAGCAATTAAGTGGTGTATGTTTTCTTTTGAACTGTAGCAACTCCTTTATTTACTTTCATGAACATGTTAAATGTTAGTCATGAACAGCGACCGATCAGGCCAAGGGACGGACCATGTTATGTTCAAGATTATGCACTGAACCTTGACAACCTAAATGCTTTTGTGACAATACTCCTTTATGTTCAACTGATGCTAGCAATGCACCTGATATGTCCAACTTTTTTTCATTCCTCCTCTTTGTAGTGCACCTGTTATGTATGAAATTAACTGAAGTAGATGCACAAGATGATGCACCACAGTGCACTCATACTATCGTACTGGAATAAGTTCACATATTTTGGACAGCATTTAGGAGCTCACAACTGGCGACATAATAACATAGGTAATTAAGTTCAACTTCATTAGCAGATCATAACTCACCATGGTAGCAGTGCACACAACTTCTCAGCTAAAGCATAGATAAAAACCCAGTTATAGCTAACAAAACAACACAACACAAGCGTACATTCTGGTTTGGCAAATGAACATACACTTGCCACTGGTTATTCAGATAACATCACAACATAAGCATACAACTAGGCCAATGTACAAACAACAGACCACTAGCATAGCTAACAGCACAGCATCCGCTTCATCATCTTGTCCGAGCGCTGCAGCATCATCCCCAGCATGCGATGGAGGACCGCCGAGGACCAAACGTCAGGTGACACAGGTCTCCGGCCGGAGGCACGACTCAGCGCGCATGCAACCACACCTCCTACTGCCGATTGGGCTAATTTTTTTAAAATAATACGTTTCTTTTATTAAATGTCAGAAATATTACGCCGTAATTATATTTTTTAAAAATATTACCCAGTCGGCCTACTGCTGACCAACTAGATCCAGTCGGCCCACTGCCGGCCGATTGGATCCAGTCGGCCCACTGTCGGCCGATTGTCACCCAGTCTGCTTCCTCTAGGCCGACAGGTGCATGCACCAATTTATCTGTTAAATAGGTATTTGATAATTTTGAAGAAGTATTTGAAAAAATGTTGATCATGCGTATAAAAATGTTAATCAAGCATTTGGAAAAAAAGTTGAACAAGTATTTGAAAAATGTTAAACAAATATTTGAAAACTGTTGAATAGGTATTTGAAAAATGTAGAAGAAGTATTTAAAAAAATATTGATCATGTATATAAAAATGTTGAACAATTATTTGAATAATGTTGAACAAATATTTGAAAACTGTTGAATAGGTATTTGAAAAATGTTGAAGAAGTATTTTAAAAAAATATTGATCATGTATATAAAAATGTTATTCAAGCATTTGGAAAAAAATTTTGAACAAGTATTTAAAAAATGTTGAACAAATATTTGAAAACTGTTGAATTGTATTTAAAAAATGTTGAAGAAGTATTTAAAAAATATTGATCATGTATAAAAATGTTAATCAAGCATTTGCAAAACAAATTGAACAAGTATTTGAAAAAAATGTTAAACAAGTATTTAAAAAAAATATTGATCATGTATATGAAAATGTTGAACAAGTATTTGTAAAAATGTTGATCGTATTTTCAAATACTTGTTCAAATTTGTTTAAATACTTGTTTAACATTTTTTAAATACTTGTTCAACATATTTTCAAATACTTGTTAAACATTTTTATATACATGATCAACATTTTTACAAATACTTGTTTTACATTTTTATATACGTGATTAATATTTTTTCAAATACTTGTTGAACATTTTTTCAAATACTTGTTCCACATTTTTTTCAAATGCTTGATTAACATTTTTATATACACGATCACATTTTTAAAAATACTTCTTCAACATTTTTCAAATACCTATTCAATAATTTCAAATATTTGTTCAACATTTTTCAAATACTTGTTCAATATTTTTTTAAATGTTTGATTAACATTTTTTAATTCATGGTTAACATTTTTTCAAATACTTCTTCAACATTTTTTAAATACCTATTCAACGGATAAATGGGTGCATGCACCTGTCGGGCTACAGGAAGCAGACTGGGTGCCAATAGGCCAGCAGTGGGCCGACTGGGGCCAATCGGCCAGCAGTGGGCCGACTGGATCCAATCAGCCAGCAGTGGGCCGACTGGGGGCCAATCAGCCAGCAGTGGGCCGACTGGGGGCCAATCGCCAGCAGTAGGCCGACTGGATCCAATCGGCCAACAGCAGGCCGACTGGGTAATATTTTTTAAAAATATAATTACGGCATAATATTTATGAAATTTAATAAAAGAAATGTATTATTTAAAAAAAATTAGCGCCGATTGGAGCGCCGGCGCCGCGTGTGCGACTCCCAACCTCGTCGTGGCTAACAGGGGGCCGGACGCTTCCACCGATTAGAGAGCCAACGCCGGGGGTGCCACCGAGCCACACCTCCAGTTGCTGCCAATCGGAGCGCCGGCGACGATGCGGCTGCGACGCCTAACCTCGCCGCGGGCATTCTCCACTACCACCGAGCTTTTGCCTGCGCCGGCAATGGAGCTCTCTGTCATGCTACGGCTGGTCATTGAGAGGAGAGGATTTGGGACTGGGGAGCTCGCCGCCCGTCGTGGGTTAGGGTCTTAGGGATTCAAGGGGAGGAAATGGGGAATTTTATTGGTCGTTCCTCCCGCAGGGGGCCGAAATCACATATTTGACCTGTGGGCCAAATCAAATCACAAATTGACCTTGTTCCGAAATTTTTTCACTCTGCTGACCCTTTAGTGTGGCGCCCGACACCTAGGCGCCGCACACAACTATGCAACGCCCTTCCTTTAGGCGTCGCACATCCTGCCAGCGTGGTGGCCCTGGTCCAGTTGCGGCCCCACAGACAGCAGTGCAGCGCCCAAGGGATAGGCGCCACACTATGAAAGTGCAGCGCCTATCACTTGGGCGCTGCACTGTGACTTATAGCGCATCTGCCCAGCGACCAGGCAGTTGTTCCTCCTCTCCCCTCTCTGGACAGAGAGCAGCGGCGGCGCCCCCATCGAATCCCCCCCCACATTCCTCTCAGATCTGAAGATTTGATCTGTGGATTCGATCTCCAATCCATCCTACTAGGTAAACTCCTCCGTTCCCTTTCTTTTCGTCCGTAAATTTATTGCAATTTTAGAGATTTGTTCAAGATTTGATGGAACCCTTGATTTGGTTGATTTGCTTGATTTAGGATGTGTAGTCATAGTGATAGTCATAGTGATGGTACCTTAGTGTTGTTGTTTAGTTCACAGTATATGGTTCTTGTTAGTGAAACCTAGAGTGTTTAGTTTTTTTAGATATACATGAGATGCCTATTTATATAGATAATATGAGATGTTGTTTTTTGTAGACATATAAGAGATGTTTGTTTAGATATATATATTAGATGTTGAGTTTATTTGAAATATTAGATGTTGAGTTTATTAGAAGACATATGACATATTCATTGTGTGAGAAGGAGATGTTGAAATTCTTGTAATTGAACACATATTAGATGTTTAGTGTAAACCGATATTTGAGATGAAGATGAACTCATATATGTTTATTGTTTTAACTTACTAAGGATGGTTTGGCTTCTCGACGATGTCTACGACACGAAACATCGGGCCTACATGATGCGCGAGAAGGAGATGGTAATAACGAGTAATCTAAATATTTTGCAAATTTGCCTTAAGTTGAAATTTACATGCCCTAAGATTTGTCATTACTTGTTTTTTGCAGAAGCTTGAACCTTTGAAGATTCGGTATCACGGGGTCTCTGGTCCTGCCATGCCTTATGATGAGCGGTACACACCGTACATCAAGCAGGCAGGACTACTCCCGTGGATTCAGTTGGTCAGCCGGTCCACGCCGAATCTGAACGCTCCACTGGTGTCCGCTCTTGCTGATCGGTGGAGGCCGGAGACGCATAGTTTCCATCTTCGGACTGGGGAGATGACCGTGACGCTCGAGGATGTCTCGTTGATCACCGGTCTTGCTATCGATGGGAGGCCTCTCTGTATGAGCACCGATTCTGATGGGTGGCGCGAGCAGATGATTGCTCTTATCGGTATTGCTCCTACCGAGGCTGAGGCTGATGTAGAGGAGGGAGAAGAGAAGAAGAAGAGGGAAAGGAAAGCTGCCGGAGTTGCTTTTACGTGGATTCAAAATCACTTTGCGACGTGCCCTCCGGATGCCACTGATGATGTGATCCAGACACATGCTCGTGTCTACATGTGGTATGTTGTGTCGAGGACTTTGTTTCCTGACTCCACTGGCAAGAACGCTCCATGGATGTGGCTGAAGGCGTTGACCGTCTTCGATAGCAAATGGAGCTGGGGTACAGCTACTCTTGCCTATTTGTACAGACAGGTAGTTGGTTTGTTTTGTGATCAACTCATTCTTCATTAGCAATGCAAGCTTGCTGTTAAGTTAACATTATTTTTCTTTCATATGCAGCTGGACTATGCGTGTCTGCGGATCACAGATAGTGCAGGCATTGGTGGTAATATGCTTCTACTTTCTGTATGGAGCTGGGAGCGTCTGCCTGTTGGACGCCCGAAGAGCGTCAGGTTTAATCCTTGGTATCAAGATGAAGATGACGAATTACAGCTCCCCACTTGGGCTTACAAGTGGGATGTGGTTTCCGAGATGACGAACGATGTCAATCTCATGTACCAGAAGTACGTTGCCGAGTTGGACACGATTACGCCTGAGCAGGTAACGAGGTCATTACTTCAGTCATTTCTCATGTTTGCCTGCAAACAAGTCACCAATTTTGCATTGTTGCCCTATTTCATAGGTGGAATGGCAGCCATATGGCGCCGATGATAGACTTGGGTACACCCCGGAGTTTACCATCAACCCGATGTGCTTGCGGGATAAGGATCTCTGGCTTATGCGGTGCCCACTGATATGCAACTGGGCTGTTGAGTTTCATTTGCCACATCGCGTGTTTCGTCAGTTCGGTCTGTTCCAGCCTCACCCGCCAGAATGGGTGGATACGGACAAGGCACTTCATAGGTAAGAGAGGGTATTGACTAAGCATCTTCACTCCTCCTTGATTTTGCTAATGTTTGGTATTGTACCATGCAGGTTGGATAGGAGAAAGCAGCGCAAGATAAAGGACTGGGACAAGCATCATGCTTCGTATGTCACCCGCTTTCAGCTTTGCGTGGAGCAAGCTCGTAGCACTGCACGTGCCCAGCTTCATGAGCATAACCCAGTTGCGTTTGATAACTACATACGATGGCTTCTTGAAAATACTCGAGTTGAGATATGCCCGCCGGCATATAATGAGGATATTCTTGAAGAACCCATAAACTTTGAGGATCTATCAAAGGGGAAGTACAACATAGATGTCAAGTTAGCGCAAGGAGTCCCTACTGTTCCGGTGATTAACTATGTGGTAAAGTGTTCCTTCTTTATTTTCCCGTTGGCCGTATTACACATGTTTGAATGGCTAACGTGTTCATTATTTCTCATCTGCAGCGCACCAAGATCAAGAAAGTTGCTGATGAGAGCCAGAATATTTTGGAGAACACACCGGTTGCAAAAGGCAATGATGAGGGTTCACTACGAGCATTCCTCAAGGTACAAATCGCATTCACTATGAGAGGTAGTCTATGTTGCGGTTTTTGATATCTTCCACACTTGTTCATGTTACAGCGTCAGGCCAGGAAGTTAAGGCGGTTATCGAATCTTCTCGGTTGCCGTGATCCCGAATATGATGAACCATCTGCCTCTAGGTCTGGTACACCATCAGACCCCTCATCTCACCATCAGGGGGACGATGTCAGTTCCTCATATGCTTATATGGATGATGAGGGTGCGGTCACCCAAGAGGTATGACTAATCCTTTAGATGTGATTCTCACTTGATTACGAAGTCGGTCTTCACCATATTGTTTGATTGTGATAGGGTGATGACCTTGATGATGACATGACTTTGGCGGGTGCTCAACTTCGGTCCCCATATGTGTTCAAGCCTAGGCAGCCCAGACGCCGGTACACGCCCAACGACTTTGACAACAGAGGCAACCCAAAGGTGGTCGTAGGGCCCTCGCGGATGGCTAGCTTGGATCATGAGGCGGAGGCGGAGGCGGAGGCGGAGGCGGAGGCGGAGGCGGAGGAGGAAGTGCAGGAAGAGGAGGCTCGTCCACCCAGGAGGAAGAAGATTGCCTGCAAGCGTGGCACCAGGAACACGCGCGGAAGGCATTAGTGTTTGCTACTATGGAAGTGCTCTCTTTGTAGCCGTTTCGTTAGGTTGATGAACTCTTACTATTGTGGTACTTGTGTTTGCGACCTAGTAGTAACGTTGAATTGTCCTAAATGATGTGATGTTCAAGTTATTACTTGTGTTTACTTGTCTTTGTTCAGTATTTGTCCTGAATGATGTTGTCTTTGTTCAGTTGAATTGTGTAGTATTTGTATTTGCCAAAATGGAATCTGTTTCTGCAATTTGGCAGTTAACAGCACTGCAGCGCCTGACAGTCAGACGCTGCACTGTACCGTGCAGCGCCCCACGCCTAGGCGCTGCACATCACAGTGCAGCGCCCTACCCATGGGCGCTGCTTAAGTGGCCATGGCTACCCATAGGACCCCAGAAGGCTTTGACACTAACGATCCATGAAAATTACAAGTCACAGTGCAGCACCCCAGAACAAGGCGCTGCACATTACAGTGTGACTCCCATCCTTTAGGCGCTGCATAGAACAGTGTAGCGCCTCTTCTCTGGGCGCTGCACTGCTGTTTACTGTAAAAACAGAATTGAGAGCACATTCATTTCACCGGAACATCATAATACGTACAATGACTTCATCATCACAGAAATTTGAACAAACAAAAATTTTATGCCGATGAGTTCATCACTTACGACAATTGAACAAGTTACTACGACATGGTTCAACAAGTGGAACACAACCTGTGCAGCGCCCAAGCGATAGGCGCTGCACTTTCACAGTGTGGCGCCTATCCCTTGGGCGCTGCACTGCTGTCTGTGGGGCCGCAACTGAACCAGGGCCGCCACGCTGGCAGGATGTGCGACGCCTAAAGGAAGGGCGCTGCATAATTGTGTGCGGTGCCTAGGTGTCGGGCGCCACACTAAAGGGTCAGCAGAGTGAATTTTTTTCGGAACAAGGTCAATTTGTGATTTAATTTGGCCCACAGGTCAAATATGTAATTTCTGCCCCCGCAGGGAGCCCCGCATGGTGAGAACAATTCTTTATTTTCTTGTTGGTTCCTTCTTTATTATTTATTCCAAGTTTGGTGCGGCTTGACCAGCCAACGTGGCGCCCTTCCCGGCCAGGTCCATAGCGTTATCTGTACATAGGACCATTTTGAAGCGTATCTACGTATTGGAGGAGCGTAACGGAGCAGTCGACGAGTATCAGTACCTTGCTGTTACGTGCCGGATAGTATAGGTACCTGTGTGCGCAACGGGCATGTAACGTGTCTGTAACCGAGAGCTGGATTTCTGAAACTTCAAGTTTTCTGGTCAGTAGCCTCATGGCTGATTGCCCAGCAAACACTTTTGTTTGAATAAAGCTCGAAGTTCTCTGAAAAAAAATAGTATAGGTACCGTAGTTGTAATTATCTCAAAACAGAATGCCAAAAAAGCACCGTGACCGAATTTTCCATTGCCTCGATTTAATCGCGATTCCTGCCGGCACACCCCCTGTCACATCCCCACCGCCGAGGAGTTCGAAGGCGATGCCTCGGAAATCGTCCAAGGCCGCCGCCAACGCACTCCAACGCCTCAACCTCGACGCCGAGGATGCTCCCGTAGAGACGCTGCCGGCGAAAGCTTCTTCGTCCGGGACCGCCGCGGTGGGTGGGGGCCCGGAGGAAGAGTGCTTGAGAAGGCTGCACGAGCTGGTGGGGTTTGGTCGGGAGAGAGTGGAGTTGACTGAGGAGGAGGTGCGCGCCAACGATCAGAGGCAGGAGGACGAGGTGATCTGCCGCGTTGTTGCGATTCGTGTTTTCTTTTTTGCAGTAGATCTGGGAATTAAGCTTGAAGGAGGGGATCAGGGTAGGACGGAGGAGGGAGGGAGAGGGAGAGAGTTAATTACAGAGAAGGTTCAAAGCACCGCACCCGCAGTAGATCTGGATATTGCGAGTAGCTTCGTTGCCTCTGTCATGCATATGAGGATAAAGTTGTGAACTTTATGATTCTTTTTTTGTCCCGCTGCTAATTCTTGAGGGCCAAGTGTTATTATCACTTATCTTAGTTTGATAGCCCAGATATGTTTTTACTTGGGCATGTGTTTCACTCATCTTAGTTTGATAGCCCAGATATGTGTTATCACACTGAGAGCTCTTAATTCTTAATTTGCCGTTATCTTGGTCAGATATGTGCCCTGGAAGCGATTTTTGGTGACAATCTAGTCATGTTCAGTAGAAAGGAGGGCCAGCGATCTTTCCAGGTATATCTCTCTCTCACCATCAATCTTCAGGTCACATTCTTTCTTATCCGTAAGGGCATCTGTTGCTGTCATTACAGGTTCATGTGCATATTGAGATCCCAGATGGTACAAATGTATCGGCCAGGCTCAGTTCTGGTGCTGGGACACCAAATTACAAGCAAGCACATGATCATGATGGTGATGCCAGTGATGAGCTGTTTTACAAGTTTAGGGTTGATCATTTACCTCCGATCCTGTTATCATGCCTCCTGCCTTTGTCGTACCCTAGCCATCAACCACCTTTTTTCACTATATCCACCGAATGGCTGGACAGAGTGATGATTTCGTCATTATGTGAGATGCTGGATATGACCTGGGAAGAGCAACAAGGCATGGAAGTAATATATCAGTGGGTGCAACGGCTCCAAAGCTCTTCCCTTTCTTACTTAGGGTTTGGCGATGAGATAGTTTTAAGCAAGCATGATCAAACATATGCTGAAGATGGTGGGGATAAGCGTGCTTTAACACACAATGCTCCACCTGATGTTACAATTCCAAGGATTATTAGATACAATGATGATAAGCATCATGAAGCCTTTTTGTATGCTATCCATTACTGCATGATTTGTTTTAGCGAGTTTCCAGGTAACACCTTCTTCCATTTTCATAGAACTGTTTGCACAAGTGTTGTACTAGAAGTCTTCTGCTATGTTATACTTACCACATTTGATGTGTGTTGTCCTTATTGTTCTACGGTTCAGGTTTCAAAAAGAAAGTGTGTTGTCCTTGCTCCCAGTGGAACTATCTTTATGAAGTGCAGTTTAGTTCCCAAATATTCCCTATTTTTTAACAGAAATAACAACAACGTAGTTATATAGATGCCATGCTATAGGTTCTCATTTTGAGATAGCAATTCATTAGTCCTTGTGAGTCCTTCTGAGTGAGATTGTTTTATTTGTAAACATTTATACTTCAGAAACATGGTACCGAGGAGTCCAACCTTTATGTTTTCCATTTACATTTCTTAATCCTTGTTATTTCAATTTCACTTATATTTCCGAGTCTAAAGTCTAAATTATTGCTTCATCAGGTGTCGATTTCATCAAACTTCCATGCCATCATTTCTTTTGCCAGAAATGCATGCAAACATATTGCAAAATGCATGTGAAGGAAGGAACTGTAGTGAAGTTGTTGTGTACAACAACAACAACAACAACAAAGCCTTTAGTCCCAAGCAAGTTGGGGTAGGCTAGAGGTGAAACCCATAAGCTCTCGCAACCAACTCATGGCTCTGGCACATGGATAGCAAGCTTCCATGCACCCCTGTCCATAGCTAGCTCTTCGGTGATACCCCAATCCTTCAGGTCTCTCTTAACGGACTCCTCCCATGTCAAATTCGGTCTACCCCGCCCTCTCTTGACATTCTCTGCACGCTTTAGCCATCCGCTATGCACTGGAGCTTCTGGAGGCCTGCGCTGGATATGCCCAAACCATCTCAGACGATGTTGGACAAGCTTCTCTTCAATTGGTGCTACCCCAACTCTATCTCGTATATCATCATTCCGGACTCGATCCTTCCTCGTGTGGCCACACATCCATCTCAACATACGCATCTCCGCCACACCTAACTGTTGAACATGTCGCCTTTTAGTCGGCCAACACTCAGCGCCATACAACATTGCGGGTCGAACCGCCGTCCTGTAGAACTTGCCTTTTAGCTTTTGTGGCACTCTCTTGTCACAGAGAATGCCAGAAGCTTGGCGCCACTTCATCCATCCGGCTTTGATCCGATGGTTCACATCTTCATCAATACCCCCATCCTCCTGCAACATTGTCCCCAAATACCGAAAGGTGTCCTTCCGAGGTACCACCTGACCATCAAGGCTAACCTCCTCCTCCTCACACCTAGTAGTACTGAAACCGCACATCATGTACTCGGTTTTAGTCCTACTAAGCCTAAACCCTTTCGATTCCAAGGTTTGTCTCCATAACTCTAACTTCCTATTTACCCCCGCCCGACTATCGTCAACTAGCACCACATCATCCGCAAAGAGCATACACCATGGGATATCTCCTTGTATATCCCTTGTGACCTCATCCATCACCAATGCAAAAAGATAAGGGCTCAAAGCTGACCCCTGATGCAGTCCTATCTTAATCGGGAAGTCATCAGTGTCGACATCACTTGTTCGAACACTTGTCACAACATTATCGTACATGTCCTTGATGAGGGTAATGTACTTTGCTGGGACTTTGTGTTTCTCCAAGGCCCACCACATGACATTCCGCGGTATCTTATCATAGGCCTTCTCCAAGTCAATGAACACCATATGCAAGTCCTTCTTTTGCTCCCTATATCTCTCCATAAGCTGTCGTACCAAGAAAATGGCTTCCATGGTCGACCTCCCAGGCATGAAACCAAACTGGTTTTTGGTCACGCTTGTCATTCTTCTTAAGCGGTGCTCAATGACTCTCTCCCATAGCTTCATTGTATGGCTCATCAGCTTAATTCCACGGTAATTAGTACAACTCTGAACATCCCCCTTGTTCTTGAAGATTGGTACTAATATACTCCGTCTCCATTCTTCTGGCATCTTGTTTGTCCGAAAAATGAGATTGAAAAGCCTGGTTAGCCATACTATCGCTATGTCCCCGAGACCTTTCCACACCTCAATGGGGATACAATCCGGGCCCATCGCCTTGCCTCCCTTCATCCTTTTTAAAGCCTCCTTGACCTCAGACTCCTGGATTCGACGCACAAAACGCATGCTGGTCTCATCAAAAGAGTCATCCAGTTCAATGGTAGAGCTTTCATTCTCCCCATTGAACAGCTTGTCGAAGTACTCCCGCCATCTATGCTTAATCTCCTCGTCCTTCACCAAGAGTTGGCCTGCTCCGTCCTTGATGCATTTGACTTGGCCAATATCCCTCGTCTTCCTCTCTCGGATCTTGGCCATCTTATAGATGTCCCTTTCGCCTTCCTTCGTGCCTAACCGTTGGTAGAGGTCCTCATACGCCCCACCCCTTGCTTCACCAACAGCTCGCTTTGCGGCCTTCTTCGCCATCTTGTACTTCTCTATGTTGTGTGCACTCCTATCCAGGTATAGGCGTCTAAAGCAATCTTTCTTCTCTTTAATCGCCTTCTGGACATCATCATTCCACCACCAGGTATCCTTATCTTCGCTTCTCCTTCCCCTGGACACTCCGAACTCCTCTGAGGCCACCTTACGAATGCAAGTCGCCATCTTCATCCACACATTGTCCGCATCCCCTCCTTCCTCCCAAGGGCCCTCCTTAATGACCCTCTCCTTGAACGCCTGAGCTACCTCCCCCTTGAGCTTCCACCACTTCGTTCTAGCGACTTTAGCCCGCTTATCATCCGAAAGCGGAAGTCAGCAACCACCAGCTTATGCTGGGGTACAACACTCTCTCCAGGTATCACCTTACAGTCTAGGCACGCACGCCTGTGTTCCCTTCTCGAGAGGATGAAATCAATCTGGCTAGAGTGTTGGCCACTACTAAAAGTCACCAGATGTGATTCTCTCTTTCTAAAGAGGGTGTTGGCTACAATCATGTTGTAGGCTAGAGCAAAGTTTAAGACATCTTCTCCTTCTTGATTCCTGATGCCATAGCCAAAGCCCCCATGCGCCCCTTCAAAACCTGTGTTAGATGTACCCACGTGGCCATTGAGGTCTCCTCCTATGAAGAGCTTCTCACCAATCGGTACACTCCTAACCATGTCTTCCAGGCCTTCCCAGAACTCCCTCTTGGTGTTCTCATTGTGGCCTACTTGCGGGGCATACGCGCTGATAACATTGAGAACCAAGTCCTCAACTACCAGCTTGACCAGGATAATCCGGTCCCCACGTCTCTTGATGTCTACCACTCCATACTTGAGGCTCTTGTTGATCAAGATGCCTACGCCATTTCTGTTTGCAGCCGTCCCCGTGTACCATAGCTTGAAGCCGGTATCCTCCACCTCCTTCGCCTTCTGTCCTCTCCATTTGGTTTCTTGGACGCAAAGGATATCAACACCTCTCCTCACCGCTGCATCAACTAGCTCCCGAAGCTTCCCTGTCAGAGACCCTACGTTCCAGCTACCTAAGCGAATCCTCCTAGGCTCGGCTAGCTTCCTTACCCTTCGCACTCGTCGAGTCAAATGCGAAGACCCTTGCTCATTTTCCACTACATCCGGGCGCCGATGTAGCACGCCACTAAGGATGCGACGACCCGATCCTCGCTCACTTGCCACCGTATCCGGATCAAGATACGGCGCGCCACCTGGGGGGTGACGGCCCGGCCCTTGCCCATTTTCCACCACACCCGGGTTCCGATGTGGCGCGTCGCTGAGAGGGTTACGCCCCAACGAAAATCTTTTGGGTTTCATCTCCATAAGAGTGGCTGAGTTTTTACGTTGGCTCGCCAAGCCTATCACAACCCTCCTCCTTTACCCTGGCTTAGGACCGGCTATGTTGAGACAAAATGTGGAGTCGTTGTTCCTCCTAATATATTGAAAAGGCTGCTAGGGGAGGACGAGTTTGAACGTTGGGAAACATTGCTTCTTCAGAGAACTCTTGACGCAATGGTTGATGTAGTTTATTGTCCGAGATGTCAAACTGCTTGCTTGGAAGATGCAGGTGATGAAGCCTTGTGTCCAAGTTGTTTATTCAGCTTTTGCGCACTTTGTAGAGAGCGGCGTCATGTTGGGGTGCAATGTTTATCTCCAGAAGAAAAACTTCATGTTTTGGAGGTAGGTCTATCCCACTCTTTTGCAATAATATGTTTATGATATGTCTTTTACTTCAGAGGTTGTACGGGTCGTTCACCGGAGGTCGGTGGAGATGGCAAGGCGCCGTGGTCGGCGTTGGTTGGTAGCAGTGGTTGCATAATCAGAGAACTAGATTAGGTGTGGATAGCGTATAGAGAAACTGACGTTATGGCTATGGTGGCTTATAAAGCCAAACAACGGATAGGTGTCCTAGGGGGACACGGACTCATAACAGACCAGACTTGACCTAATCTTCTATTGACGTCTAGACCGACTCAGACCTGGACCTCTTTTTCTCATGGTTTCCTTACTGCAAGGGTCAAGCTAGACCCTTTTGTGGTCTGCGCTGATAGGGTATCCCCAAATGCAGGCCCGGAACACTTCTCCCCTCCTCATGAAGCGGCTCGTCCTCGAGCTGGAACTCAGGGAAGCTACTCCTTGAATTTGCCATGTCGTCTCATTTAACTTCACTTGGAGGCAACACTTGCCAAGTGACCAACACCTCCTATTTGTCACGACGTAGGCGCGCTTTGTCTACCTTTGTTGGAGTGGGCACTACTTTGTGGTGCTCTATACTACCTCCTTTGGCGGGTTTCCATGGAAATACCTGAGAAGTCCAACATGAAATACATCATGGATATGATTAGTCGAAGGTAGCTAAAGGCTATGAAATTCACGATGCCAATTCTTTCTGGTATTTGAAATGGGCCATAGTATCATGGTGTGAGCTTGGCATGTGCGTGAACAACAAGGTTAGCTACTTGGCCATGTTATTGTTGGAGCAAAACCCAATCACCCACTTGAAATTCGAGTTCTTTACGGCCATGGCACACGGAGAACAAGCCGAAGTGAGTCTCCCGTTGGCACACGGTCCACTTGTGGGATGGCACGAACAATGTGTATCATTGACCACGTTTTCCTAATTTGTAACTCAAATTAAAGGATTTGAATGTAATGAAAAAAAGTTGTGGAACTTTTAGCGGAACAAGTAGTGTGTTCTTTAACTTATTGTCCCCATCTAACACAATCAAGTTTCAGAGCTAACGGCTAACATCGGATACCAGGATGATGTGTGGAAGTGCAATCATGCCCTTACATCATATTTTGATGTTGATGACAATATACATGTAGGGGACTAACTATGTTTATCAAGTAAATCTCAGGTGTTAAGTCCTCAGATAACAAATGTGTGTGGATCATGGACGTATGGAATTGATACGACTCAAGGAAGAAGAAACATTAGATCAACAACTCTTATCTTTGTTTATTCTTGAGTATAGGATCCCACACTATTAAGAGGGGATCGATAGGGTTAGCGAAAGACATGCTCAAGTCATTGCAATTCCCTCCGTTTTTTCTACCTTGCCACATCTCCTAAAAATAACCATCTCATTTAGAACAATGGTGGGGTCAATAAGTTTCACATACTCTTTCCCTCTATCTTAAAAAGTGTGTTATGTTGGGGGGCGCCAGATGTTCGGGGCTCTGCCGGAAATCCGGCTCACACAACACAGAGGAGGTTTCTCTCTTGGTCCAAGGCAGCCGGATGTCCGGGCCCTTACGTAGTGCCGAATGTCTGGGGGTATCCCAGATTTTCGGCTGGTTCTATCTAGAGAGCTTCACCTTCTATGGACGGATGTCCGGCACTTCGTCGGATGTCCGGGTGCACCCCGGAAATCTGACCTACTACTTCCAGGAACTTAACCCCTCTGGTATCTGCGCACGCCGGATGTCTGGCCCACTGCCGGCTATCCGGGGCCTTTCTGTTGCGCCGGATGTCCGGGTCTTGCCCTAGATGTCCGACTCCTCTGTTTCTCCTCTATACTCCGTTTTTTCACAGGTCCGTCTCACTGTGTCGGATGTCCGACCTAACATAGGCACTTACACCACAACGGCCATATTTGCTCCACCACTATATATAGCCTTCTTCCTCCACGGGAAAAGGTTGACCATTCCCCTTGAGCACCCCCAAGAACACATTTCACTCTCTCTCTCAATCTCATACACCAAATCCTAGATCCCAAAGGGATTTGAGAGCGTTTGTGAGAAGTTGCCCAATCAAGTGATAGATCCACTCTTTCCCCTTTCTTCTCACCAAAGGAATTCGTGATTTGAGCAAGTCTTAAGCTTTTCCCCATCATTCTTATTACTCTTGGAGGTTGGAGACTCCTAGGCGGTAGGAGTTTTTCGGAGAGGAATCGATCATTGTGATTACCCCTGGAAAGTTTGTGAGGGTTTGGAGACCACCCCAAGGTCTACCACTAGTGGTTGACAATCGCCTTCGTGGTGATATCTCAAAGAGAGAATAGGGTGAGCCTTCGTGGCGTTGGTGTGCAGTCGTGGTAACATCCACCTCTCTAAACGGTGACGTAACTTCCCTCCAAGGAAGTGAATATCGGCATACATCCTCGTCTCTCGGAGTTGCGGTTATTCCTAACCCTAGCTCCCTATGTGTGGTTACTTGTCTCTTAGTCTTTACTTGAATTATATTGTGCTTGTTTATTCACGTACTTGTTCACCTTGCTTAACTCTTGTATCACCTTTGTAATTGTTAGGCTCACTTTCATATTCAACATTATAGCCTAAAATTGCTAAGTAAGAATTAAAATTTGTAATTGTACCTATTCA
>NC_041389.1:70297211-70300817 GCF_002162155.2 Triticum dicoccoides
GATCCTTTCAATGTGCCTTTACTTTGGAGGTTGTATGGGTAGTTCACCATGTTGAAGTGTATATGTGGATTGCCTAGCCCTTTCCATCAGTTTGGACTTTTTGATTTCGTTGGCTAGTGCATGAAACTTAACATGGTATTAGGGCCTTATGTCTTGAGTTCAAGTCTTGGCTTTCGCAATTTGTCGGAAAAATGGTGTTGCCCCCTCTGTCCATCTATAGGCCTCTTGAGCCATACCTTGGAGGCTATTCATGTGTTGATTTCCCGTGTCACACGTAAGAGGGGGTGTTGAAGTGTACATCTGGATTGCCTAGCCTTCCTATCAGTTTAGACTTCTGGTTGTGTTGACCAGTGCATGAAGCTTAACACACCAGAGGCCGAAGTCGATGGAGACATGAAGGCACTGGTTTGCAGCATTGGTTGGGGAATCAGAGAATTAGATTAGGTCGTGATAACATATAGAGAAGATAAGTTCTATTATTGCATGCTCTTACATTACTCCTCTGGGGGCTTATAAACCCAAACAAGGAGTCTTGGCAAGACACAAACTCGACATAATCTTCTGTTAACTTCTAAACTGATTCCAACCTGGACTTCTTTGTATCGTGGTTTCCTTGTGCTGCAGGGGTCAAGCCAGACCCTTCCTTACATGGTCTACGCTGATAGGGTGCCCCCAGTGTGGGTCCACAGTACATTAATTATGTCCAAACATTACTGAAAATCCATCTCTATTAGAGCATCTCCAATAGGTGCCCTAAAATAGGGCAGGACCACTTTTTACCTCATCGAGGGGGCAAAAACAGTGCTCCAATAGGTGTCCTATATGCAAAACAAACTCTAAATTTTCAACACCTGCAAAATACAACACCAAGTGTTGTGAATTTGCAACACTTGGGGCGGCTGGAACAAAACAATTTTGCAGTGGTGTGAAGCCCAACTGTCGCTTGGAAACTTCGTTTCCTCTCGATCCCCTCTCTGGTGGCTCGGCAACCGGCGATTTTGACAGCTAGTGCCTGCCCATGCTGCTGCTCAATAGTGCCCTCCACCGCTGGCCATCCCTGCCGCTCGTCAAGCTCCTCCTACGCGCGGCGGGACTCAATCCCGTAGGCTCCAGCCGTCACCAGCCATGGGAGCATGCGGAAACAAGATGTAGGACCCCAACCCAGTAGGATTGAGACCACCGATTGTACATGCAACAACGATCCCATGATCGTTGCATCCCTGTGTACAACAAACTGATATCACAAGTACACTTTCATTACAACACGTTAAAGTCTTACAGAGATAGGACCATTATGGTCAAGTCTCATGTAAAAGCCACTTGGGTGGATACACCAAATAAACACTGGAGCGGAAACTCGAAAGATAACTTGAGACCATGTCAGAAGCCTTGACCCTATTGGCATTCTGATTGGGAAACATCCTATATCTTAGGATGTACTCGCAAGCAACTTATGATGCAGTTGTGTAATAGACATGCATGACTTAACAAGTGGAAGTTTCCGCACTCCGGTTTATTAAAGGATCAAGAACTAATTACTAGCATATGTATGACCTATATCTTAGGAAACTGTATGCATCTTACCCTATGATGTCTTTTGGTTACAAACATCAGCATAAATAGAGTTATGAACATATCCCAGCTAAATCATTTCCAAATGTTGCTCTCCAACTTACCTGAACCCAAACTAAGGTATATAAGTCGAGTTTTATGGGCATAGTCTAAGCATGGTCATCCAACTGACCTTGACAATGGACACGACTATTCAAATAATACTTTGCAGAGGTTGTGCACTGGACTCACAAGATTCGGACACTTATGGAGCCACCACTCGTCATACATCAAGGTGCCCGAGCTATAAGCATCTGAACAACCCCCCCCCCCCTCATACGACACTAACATGAATAACATGCACCACTTAAATCTAATTCTTTTTGAAAACAACCTAGTAGTTCATTAATCTCTATTACCATCTCTTGTCCATCATAACAAGAGTTTTCCCAGGTCTACCATGGGCATTAGTGGCGACCAGTGGGGTTTTATAAACATTTGTGTTTATCAGGATCATCATCCCAAACCCTTGCTAATATGATATGTAGTGCATGCTATGGTTAATCATGGCTAACAAATTAATACTTCATATTTAAGTAGAGTGACCAGGGGGAGTTGGTTATGTGAATGCCAATATAGGGTTCCTAACAAGTGCATATAGGGCACCAAGATCATCTATATAAGCATAACTATCAACCAAGCAACATGGCATGATCATCACTAGCATGGATATGAACTCATGCATCATTTTTGGTTCATCATGAGCAAGTGGGTGTTGCTTGCCTGGCTCAACAAACTCTCCGAAGTCTTGTGGTCCTTCATCGGTTCCCCTAAATCTAACACGAAATCTACACGTTGTATCCATAGGGGCTAATAAGCAGTTTTTATTCAAGGCAGAACATAGAAGTGCTCATAAAAATATGGAACCACTCCTGTTAAATAGGTTGGGACCAGAGAAGAATATCAGACATTTATTCTGGATTTAGTGCCATGGAAAATATTTTAAGGATTTCTAAAGATGGGTTTAATATGAAGAAAATGAAGTTGTTAAATGACGGTAGATGAAAGTCTCCTCGAGAAAAGAGTAGACTATCCCATTAAATAGGTTATGAATTTAGATGCATGTAGAAATTTGAATCACTAAATTTGGAGTTCAAATGAATTGCCTAGAATTATTTGAAATTCACCGGTTAAATGAAACTGATGGCACTGGGGATCGACATGAGGGTCGAGGGTGATCCACTGGCGGCAAGGGCAAGGAAACAAGGGCTTTGCACAGTGGATATTAAGCACATGAGAAGAACAATGCTCCATGATCAGTGTTTCTTGGCTGGTGGTGGATGAACATGATTTCCAAATATTGGTTTTCCATGAAAATAGTGGTCTTATATATAGTAGATCCTAGGTATATTTTAATCAGCGTGTCGAAAAGCGGAGGCGGAGCTGCGACAGTGCGGTCGCCCCAAATCCCTCTCGTGCACATGTTGCTCAGAGTGCTCCGGGATGGAGGCCGGCCGCGTCCTGGCCGCCGCACGCCTGGTCCGGCGCCCATGCTCATGCCTGGTCCAGCGCGCTGCCTGCATCACATGCTCACATCCTCACCGCTTGCACATGCTCACGCCTGGTCCGGCGCGTTGCCTGCATCACAGCTGCTCACCGCGTGCTTGAGGCCGGCGCCGACGTCCGTCGACGCGGAGCCCTAGCTGATAGAGGCACTGTACTTGTACTTGTGCCTTGTAGGTGTTTGATGATATCTGTAGAAGAAAGATTTGGTGTGGCCTTGGAGGTGTGGTGCCTTATTTTAGGGCATCTATTGGAGTTGGTGTTTTTTTACTGTTGTAAAAAGCACTTTGTGCTGTTGCAAAATTTGCTCCAACCACTTTTTGGTGCCCTATTATAGGGCACCCATTGGAGATGTTCTTAGGTCACTTACCTCAAGTCCTTAGTGGGCCAAGGTTGGCAATGTTAGGAATATACAACTTGTATTCCCATGAAGCCATAGGCCAGTATAGATGTAGGATATGCAGAAAACCCCTTATATAACGGGGTAAATAC
>NC_041389.1:70301049-70316880 GCF_002162155.2 Triticum dicoccoides
ACTCATGGTGGATAAACAACACTAAGTTTGAAGAAATAGAAGCCATGCTGCGCTCTAGTCTGGGCCTTCGTAAAGAAATCCGCCAACTGTAACTCGGAAGGCACATACTGAAGAGCAATAACCTGATCCTGCACACCAGCGTGCACATAGAAAGCATCAACACCAATATGCTTGGTGAGCTCATGCTTCACAGGATCACGCGCAATGCTAACAGCACCTGTACTGCTAGACAATAGCAGGGTAGGTGTAGTGACAGAAACACCAAAATCCTCAAGTAACTGCCGTAACCAAGTCACCTTCGCCGTCAAAAGAGCCATAGCTCGCAACTCAGCCTCTGCACTCGAACGGGAAATTGCAGTCTGTTTCTTCGTCTTCCAGGCAATGAGAGAACCACCAAGAACACAGTAAGCAGAAAGTGAACGGCGATCTAAGGGATCACTAGCCCATGTAGCATCCGAATAGGCTTGAAGCTATAAGGAACTGGAGCGAGGAAAGAACAGATGGTGAGAGATCGTGCCCCGAAGATATTGGAGAACACGAAGAAGGTGACTATAGTGAACCGAAGTGGGATCAGAGCATTGTTGAGGAAATCGTTAACTGGTAGCTGCTCGGTTGGCTGGCGAGTAGGGGATTAATAGGCTAATCGGCAAGTTAATCGGCCATTTAATCAATTACTCGGGTGATTAATCGGTTAATCGGCTACTCGATGACCCTACAAGTAGGGATTAATCGGCAAGTTAACTGGTTAATCGGATGAATTCTTGAACAGGGGATCAGAGACAAACTGACCCAGAATATGGACCGGATAAGAGATATCCGGAGAGTGACATCTAGATAGACAAGACACCCAACAAGATGATGATAACACGTCGAATCGGACAAGGGGTCACCATCAGTATCACGGAGGTGAACATTGAGCTCCATGGGAGTTTCAACAATGAGCTCATCAGTAAGGGCAGCACGAGCAAGAAGATTCTGGATATACTTTTTCTGGGAAATAAAAAAGCCATCAGAGGTAGAAGAGACTTTGATCCCAAGAAAGTAGCGAAGAGGGCCAAGATCAGATATAAGAAACTGCTCACTAAGATGGGCCTTCACAAAGGCAATATACTCGGGGTAGTCGCCAGTGATGATCATGTCATCGACATAGAGAAGAAGAGTCCGACCATGAGCTGAAAGGTGGAGAAACATCGCTGGATTATGAGCACTCGCTGAAAAACCAGCGACAATCACCGCAGAGGAAAAACGCTCAAACCAGGCGTGAGGGGCTTGCGTAAGGCCATAGAGAGAGCGACAAAGATGGCAGACCATGCCATCAGGAACATAATACCCATGTGTGGCCTGCATGTAAACCCCCTCACGCAGCTCACCATTAAGAAAGGCATTCTTAACATCAAGTTGAGACAGACCAGTGACGAATAGAGGCCACAACAAGAAATGTGCGAATAGTTGTCATATGGGCACAGGAGCAAAAGTCTCATTGTAATCACGACCATGCTCCTGCTAAAAGCCGCGAGCCACAAGACGAGCTTTGTAGCACTCAAGAGAACCATCGGAGCGAGTCTTAACCTTGTAGACCCACTTACAAGTGATTGGACGAACACCGGGAGGATGAGAAACAAGGTCCCACGCATCAGTGCGCTCAAGAGCAACAAGCTCCTCTACCATCGCAAACTGCCATTCGGGATGAACAACAACTTGACGATAAGAAGTCGGCTCAAGAACAGAAGCACCAACGCTTGGAAAACCAAGGCAATAAACATGCGAAAGCGGATGAGGACGCAAGCCATAAGTAGGCAGAGAGGAGGAAGATGTCACATCAGAAGTAGATGGCTCATCAGTAGATGCATCCACAACACGTGGACGACGGGTATAAAAGTGAGATTATGACGGAAGAATGCCAGGAGGAATCACCGGGATAGACTCAGGTGATGGAGACGGAGAAGTTACCGGGGATGAAGGTGCAGAATCATGTGACAAGCGAGGTGAGGAAACCACCGGAGATGGCGATGTCGGATGTGCAATAGTCGGAGAAGCAAGGACAGTAGGACGAACGGAAAGGGGTCAACGGGAGTGATAGGCGTGTCAGGAAAAGTGAGGAAAGAGATCCTCCAATGAAAAGGTCGAGGAAGATGGACGCGGGTAGAAGGGATGAGACTCATCAAAAGACACATCCCGAGAAATACGCATCCGACGACCGACAGGATCCCAACAACGATAGCCCTTATGCTCATCACTATAGCCTAAGAAGACACTTGACAGACTGAGCGAACAGTTTGGTGCGTTGACGAGGGGCAAGAAGAACATAGCAAACACAACCAAACAAATGAAGCGTTGAGTAATCGTGAGAGCGGTCAAAGAGACACTCGAAAGGAGCGCCACCTTGCAGAGCAGTGCACGGCTGAAGGTTGATGAGATAGGTGGAAGTGGAGACAGCCTCACCCAAAAGTGAGGCGCAAGTGAGGCAACGATCTCAAGGTGACGATGCTTGCGCTCAGCCATGCCATTTTGAGCATGAGCACCAGGACAAGAAAACTGAGCAAGAGTGCTAGAGTGCCTTGCTCAGCAAGAACTCCACGCAACATCTTGGAGATATACTCTCCAGTAGAGTCAGTCAGCACGAAACACACGAATAGGCGTAGAGAACTGAGCGTGGACCATGGTAGCAAAATGCTTATAGATAGATAAGACCTCACTACGAGAAGACATGAAATATATTCAGGTGTGGCGAGAGAAATCATCTATAAAGATAATATAGTAGCGATGACCCCGTTTCGAGGCAAATGGAGCTGGACCCCAGACATCAGAGTGAACAAGGTCGAAAGGACGATGAGATACAGTGTCATGTCGCTATGAGGATAAGGTAACTGGACCTGTTTACCAAGCCGACAACCCTGGCAGTCTAAAGACACACCGCCGGAGACGGATCCAAGAAGACCACGTCGAACTAAGAATGAGAGACGAGAGCCACACAAGTGACCAAGGCGATGATGCCATTGTTGAAAAGAACTAGTAGACAAGGCAACTGAGGGGGAGAGACTCGCGGCAGTGGCAGCGGAGGGAAGGTGAGGCCAGTCATGCTTCGAGAGGCCCTGAGAGTCACGGTGCCGGGGGCCAGCACCAAGGAGAGCACCAGTATGACGGTCTAGAACAGACACCGAGTCAAAGTCGACCAGAGTCAACAATCTAACCACCGGACATGAGCTGCATGGTAAGTCGAGGAACATGAGCAACATCAGGAACATGAAAGGACGAAGTGTTAAGAATGCCTCGACCATTAACTGGGAGAGAGGTACCGCCAGTAGTAAAAACATGAACAGGAGAATTAAGAGGTTGAATAGAGGACAAAGTTGATGAATTATGAGTCATATGAAAAGATGCTCCAGTATCAAGAATCCACGGAGATGTACCTGCCTGTGTAGATGGTGGTCTCACAATGCCAAAAGAATCAACAGCAGAACCTGTCGATGGAGCTCGCAGGCATCGAAGTCGCACAATCTCCTGCTCGGTCAGGGGCTCAACTGAAGAGGTCGGTGTAGATGCACCCAACAATAGAGTCAAAGGCCACCAGCAGGGCGCGAAGTCGCGCAATCTCCTCCTCAATGAAGTACATAGCTGAAGTAGTCGAGGCAGTAGCACCGGCAGAGGAGTGACCACCACCACCTCTGGAAGCCGCTAAATGTGGCGGTGTAGCATGACCAGTATTGTCCGCAAAGGCTGGTGGAGGAGACGAGGCCGTATGCAGACAAGCATCAAGCGCCAAGGGAAGACGCGTTTGTGAGGCGCAGTCGATGGAGCCATATGCACCGGCTGTTGTCGGGGAAGAGTGACATTCACCCGTGAAAGTCACGAGAGGAGTCGGTGTAGAGCAACAATCACCATGTGCAGCATAGGAGGAGCCGCATAAAAGCGACCAGCACAACTTGCGAAAGACGCCGAAGGGGATGGTGTCACAGACGAATGAGCATCAAGCATCGAGGAACGACGCATATGCGAGACGGGAGTAGTGAAGAAAACACCGTCAGTAGTCAGCGGGTAGCAAGGGACATGCGGACCCAATGAAAACATCTCTCTCTTTCTCTCTCTCTCTCTCTCTCTCTCTCTCTCTCTCTCTCTTTACCAGACTATTCAGCTGACCAACCGACTCAGACGACGGCAGATCAATTCGCAGCTGGAAACCAGGCCAATCTAATCACGCAGCACTGGAGAAGCCGCACCAGGGGGCGACTTGGACGGGATCAGCAGCAGGGGCATTGGCCTAAACAGCAGCAGGTACATGGACGGGATCCTGCAGCAGCACACCAACGTGGGATGTCACGGGAGGCAGCAGCCTTCACGAGAACCGCGGGGAGTTGACCAGCGGGGCTGGATCCAACAGGCAGCGGGGAGTGGATATCTGCGAATCTGGGAGGCCGGCTGATGGCTGCGTCCCTGCACGGATGGAAGAGACCAGCGGGAGGAGCAGGATTCTTGCAAACGTGCGCGAGCAGAGCAGTAGCAGCAGTTGGAGCACCGACACTGGATTGGAAGCGGCAATCGGCCGGAGAAAGTAGCACCGGTGGCCGACACAAGAATCGGATCGGAATAGCAGAAAACCCCCTTATACAACGGGGTAAATACACAAGGCTACATGGCTATATAAATAGTACTCTAACAGGCAAATCATGTCTTGCAGTCCGTGAGCGTGAACTGATAGAGAATGTTTGGAAACACTAGCAGGAAGGTTTTCAAATGTAACTGTGCAGTAATCCACCATACTGACACATACTATAAAGCCTTGGAATCAATACCTCCTGGACGGAGGGGATGGTTTACCTTGTCCCAATCAATCCTTGACTTGAAACTTTAATTCTGTCCCTCCTGCCCTTACATCACTGTTTTCCATTCTAGGGCAGTAAAAATACCGTAAAATATACTCCCTCCATTTTTAGATATAGGGTGTATTAGTTTTTTTAGAAGTCAAACCTGAGTATCTTTGACCAAGATTTCTGAAAAATCATCAACATCTGATATACTAAATATATAAAATGTAAAAATGTATTTCAAGCTTAATCTAGCAATAATGATTTAGTATTGTAAATGCTGATAACATTTTCTAGAAACTTAGTCAAAGATAGTCATGTTTGACTTTTTAAAAACTAATACACCTTATAAGAAGGAACGGCGGGAGTATTAGTTTAACCCATTCCAACAAATGGTGAGATACAAGTTCGTGCGAAGAAATTGCTGATTTACTTGATCCTGTCCAATGGCCAGACCTGGTGCATGTTGATTGGATCATTTGTTTCCATTAGGGCAGTAAAGAGTACCTGAATTTTTATTACTCCCTCCGATCCAAATTAATTGACGCTAGTTTAGTACAAAGTTGTACCAAATTAATTGACGCTAGTTTAGTACAAAGTTAGTACAACTTTGTACTAGAATAGTGTCAATTAATATGGATCGGAGGGAAATTGCTGAGTTACTAGATCCTGGCCAATGGTGATTGGAGGCTGTGGTAAGACATGGATGATGTCTACAGGAAGAAGATAGGCCTCAGATGCATTGAGAGGATCTGAGGATGGAGAGTTACTAGAGCGATTTGCTTTCTGATATGGATCTGAATATCAGTCTCCTGAATCTAAGAGGTTACCTGATGTTCTTGTAGGCTTTTAATTTGATAGATAACTATGCCTTCTAAGGTGTCGACGTATTTTACTGTGATAATACTGAATGCCCTTGGATCATAGAAGTTTTGTTTTTTAATAGTTACTGCACTTCATAGCTAGGTGTTTGCAAGCATGATATGCATGTGTTTTTTGATTATTAATCCGCTGTATGGTTGCACTAAAGATAATTCATATTATGGTCAACTTTGGTAACACTGACTATGACAGATTGTTTTCTTAGATGATTGTTGGAATGCAAATTTTCTTTTGTTCGACACAGGAACGTCAAAAGTCCGCACGAACAAAGGGAGATATTCAGAAGCTTATGGATGAAGTATGCACCATCAAGGAAATTTTGAAAGATGCAAAGCAATGCCCGCGTTGCAAGATGGCTATATCTAAGATTGATGGATGCAATAAGATGACCTGTTGGAACTGCGGCGAGTTTTTCTGCTACCAATGTAACGCTGCAATTAGTGGATATGATCATTTCAAGTAAGTCCTCTTTTAGTAGGTAGTACCCACGTACTTTTGTTCATTGACATAGCTGTGACTTGACTAATAATTATGCTGTTGCCTCCAGGGGTGATTGTGTGGTATTTGATCAGGTTGAAATCGATAGATTGCAGACACATATGAATCAAAGGCTACACCGCCTGGTTATTGGACGAGTGCAGGCTGCCTTGTTTGCACGAGGACATGCTTACCCGTGTCCTACTTGCGGCCAAGCAATTCGGAAGGTAAATATCGAAAAACCTTGTTTGTAAACCTATCTGAGGACCAGCTAGCGTCTCTAATAAAAATGAGAACGATGCATTTGTCTATCTTTTGCGTCAAGAAACTACTCACGTGCTATTTCATGTACAGCTGCTACTTGTGGTCACCATTTTTCCCTTAAAAAGTTTATTTTTTTTTTCATTTTGAAAAAAGGGGAAGACCCTCGGCCTCTCTATTGGATGATGCACATAGTCATATATTATTAGTTATAGATAATGCCAAATAAATTGGCTTACAAAGAGGAAAAAGAAAAAAATTACTCACGTTTTCACCTCAAGTCATGATTGCCTAGTATAACTGTTTATTACAACACAACTTGAGTAACTTGCACGAGTCATGACTAGCAAGGTGTATTTTTAGTTACTGCTATGTGATGCAGCAACTTATCTTTAGGTCAGTTTACTTTTTGATTGAGCCTCCCAGCATGCTCCTAATGAACTCATATATCTTAACCATATATAGCTTCATTTCGATTGATTCTGTATTATTTGTGTTGGTAACTTGGGCAGATTGGAAACAACAATCATCTGTACTGTTGGTCATGCAACCAACACTGCTGCGCATTGTGCCGCACGTCTGTCCAGAAGATGTCACAGCATTTTGGTCCCGCGGGATGTAAGCAACATACTGCAAATCCCTGATGCTATGCGCGCAGCCTCAAAGTAATTGCAATGCCCAAAGGTTCTCTTGCCTTGTACTCCCTCCGTTCCAAAATAGATGACCCAACTTTTTACTAACTTTAGTACAAAGTTAGTACAAAGTTGGGTGTCTATTTTAGAACGGAGGGAGTACTACTGTAACAGCATTTCCTTTCCATCGTATGGTTCTTTGTTAGGCCTTGTTCGTTTAAATCTCCTCTGAAGGGGATTGGAGAGGATTTGGAGGGATTTTGGATTTAATCCCCATCAACCCCTCTCAACCCCCTTCAAATACAGCTGGAACCGAACAAGGCCTTGTCTGCCCACAACCCCCTTCAAATCCATCTGCATGTTGAGGGTGCTGGTTGTCTGTCCCGTTGTATGATGAACAAAATTGTTGTCGTGATGCATTTGCAAAAAATCTTTTAAACCCATGAGGCTGGGATGTGCGTGTGACGAATTAAATTGAATGTTGTGTCTCTGGAAATCAGTATGTGCTTGGTAGAGCAATTTTTTTTGCAAATATACCTACCTTATTGGTCAGAGTGACAAATCAACAAAAGTTGCAACGTACACAATCAACTTTTGGATCAGAGTCAGCGCAAACTTTCATATATGGCAAACCACACATGAACCTTTTATGCATGTTTTGCCTTAAAAACCTATCAGGGAAGGGGTAAAAATACATCGAAGATCAGCCGCGCAGGCCCATGCATGGGTTCCCGGACTCCAGCGACATAGTTTTTTTTTGGATGGTACTCCAGCGACATAGTATGAAGAAGAGCGGTTCAATACAAGACCAAAACATCTCCGAAAGGAGGATACATATGTTAAAGCTACATGAACAGATATCTCGGGTCCAATTACAGATAAGGACAACAAAAATGTATATTCCATACGCTAGGATAATATTCCATTATTGCATTACCCAAATATCATGTCAGGGTTTTAAGGTACCTTGTACTCCATCTGGTTTATTGGGCCTCTCTTATTTTGGCCATCGATTCAGCTACTAAATGGAAACGTTGCTAAAAGAAAAGGCTAATAAATTGAAACTTTATGTCACAAAATTGTACCATTGGAAATCTCTTTCAAATACAAATCCAGCTATATACTTTTTGTAGCATATACTTTATATATTTTGAGTCAAATAGATGGTCAAAATTTGACCGAAAATACGAGAGGGCCAAATAAACCCAGACGCGGCAGTGCAATGCAGGACAAGCGCATTTGGCTCTCGGGTGTATATGTACTTATTATGAAAAAGTAATTTAGTAATTGTAAAAAATTCTAAAACTTTTATGGAAACAATTTCCCCTTCTATTTACTTGTATAAATTGTTTTGCCAAGGAACGACTTCTATTGTATTCTCGGTGGAAAAACAAACAAAATCAACACTGTATAGAAGTTACTATTTACACATTTTGTCCTCTAGTTTTCTTTGCCCTGAAGTCGATGGGAGTTTTTCCTTCTCGAAACTTTTCATATGAGTGCTACAGAAGGTCAGGTTTTCTCAAAAAGTACAAGATTTTTTTGACCTTTTGCAACTACTAATTAGTTTCTCATATCAGGTGCATATACATCCGAGAGGCTAAATTAACGATTTGTGGATAAAGTAGGATCTCTAGATATGTAACTAGATGAGCATAATATATATGGCAAGCAAGCTCAAAGCAAAGTAAGCTAGATAACAAACTAATTAGCAAACTCACAAGCATACAAAGTAAAGTAAATTGTCAGAACGGATTAAAGTGAGGTGATGACAGCAGATTTTGTCTCGATGTTCACACTTTCTTGGGGAAGTGCTAATCTCCGCTAGAGCAGTGCCAGTGATAAGGCTCCAGAACACCACTAAGTGGCTCGTCATATTCTCCTCGAGTATGTTAGAATAAATCTAGGATGCTAGTTGATATATTAAGGACCAATTAATTACACAAGGCACGACATTGAGAATTATCAACGAGGTTCATCGAACGTGCACTTCTTCCCATGACACCATCAAAATAGCGCACATCGGTCACCCGGGCATCCGCACACATCACCGGCCCCCTTGCTTGCCTATGTTATTATGCTGATAGAGGTTACATCGTGTGTCTACCTCACATTATGTAAGAGGCTGATGATACAAGCGTCCTGTTAAGACATAACTCCTAGCTTATCTAGACACAGTCCAACTACAAAGTCTAACTGTATCCTACCTTGTATAGTATATTTGAAAACAATTCCAGCAAACTTCACCTTGGCGAATATTCTCCATCACCCTGGATTCGTCCATGCATCAAAATTCCATGTACATTGGACTTGACTTTATCCCATGAGTACCGCTGCTACTCCAAAGACTCTATGTGACTCCACCTGCAACTTGCACTCCTTCCTTTTTTTGATCATAGTCAACAGTCGAGCAAAACTAAGTTCCTCTTTACTCTAGTTTGTGCTCTCAACTTCCCGAGTATTCGTTCAACGTCATCACACACCGATCATTGAGCTGCGTGAAAGTGAACAACTCACATACTGGACACTATACATAAAAGTTACCTAAACTCAACATCACCGGATGAGGATTTGTGGCACCGAGGTGCTCCACCCACTGAAATCGCAGCCTCACGTTACTATAGCTGGATCAGAGCATTAAATAACGAAACGATTTCCAAACCATAGATACGTCTGGGATAGATCAGCTCAATACCATCCCAAGTGGGTCCACCTTTAAATGATTCGTGTACGTTCGAACAGGAACCTGCAGTTAAGTGCAGCTGTAAAGGCAGCGGTACCTGCAGTTAAGTGCAGCTGTAAAGGCAGCGGTACCTGCAGTTAAGTATGCCTGTGGGGGGATTGGAAGCAAGCCCTGTTATGAAGCGTGTTGTTTTTTCAGCAATAGGTATCAGTGAGTGACATAGGAATTCGGCCAGTAAAATTCTGAAACAAAAATGTCTATTTACTCGATCAACACTGCCTATTAATCATCACATAGCAAAACGGCGAGAGATTTTCAGAGAACAATTTTGTTACTGAATTGTTGGTCACACTGCGAATTGAGACTGTGTGTCTCTTAAAATTCAGAAAATCAGTACTGGTTCTGGGCATTTCTCTAGGCATTGCTGACAGTGTCACAAAGAGAGTGTCAAATTGCTAAATTATAGATGCCTGGTACTTTGGTATCGCAACACCAAGATAGCTGATTACATTGCCAAATTACTAATACTGACTATTGGATCTAACACGCATACAAGATGGTAAACACATGCCAGTGCAGGTTGGATACATAGGGTCCCCCTCTCATGCTACTGGATAAGATCTAAACATGATCTTGCACTATGATTACTTAACTAATAATTAAAACATAGCTTCAGCATAACTCGACCGGGCCAGCAGTAGTTCTTCAGGCAGAGATGGAGAACCGCTGCTAGATTGAGGACGCCGATGAGGAGGGTCGACATGAGAGGGGCACGGCTGTTTCTAGCCTCACTCCGTGCGGGGATGAACAACCTGGGCCACCACGCACGAAGGACCTCGAGGTTGACGGGCTCCCACTTTCAGAAACCATATTTTTCAGAAGAGGATTTGTGATCTATGGGGACATATACATCCTATTTGAGATTTTTTTAGTAATTCAATAAAAAGTAAAAAATTTCTGAAAATATTTTTGAAATAGACTTGACCTTCTGCTGTACCCGTGAGAAAAAAATCCACAATTAGAAAATATCCCTTTGACTTCTTTTCAAAAAAGACAAATTTTTGGTTAAAATAGTGTGAATAGTGACCTATAATAGCAAATAAATTGTCTTTTTTGCTGTGAGGTCAACTTTTGTTTTTTTCTTTTCGTGAAAATTTATATACTAGTGCAAAGGTAAGTCAAGTGTTTTGTCAAAATAGTTCTTACCTATTTTGACTTTTTATAAAAATATTTTAAAAAAAATCCCCATATAGGATGCATATACAACCAGGAATCATTGGGTATTTCCCCATATTTTCCGGTCTATTTTAAGGATTGAACATGAACAAACAGCTTTGTCACAGAACAGAGTTGGATCCGAATCTGAATAGGTGGATTACATCATATTAGTAAAAGGGGGAAAGAGATTAACTAACCGAGTGGTGCTTGCACTTGTAGAAGTGCTTCCCGGGGTTCTTGGGTGTCTAGAAGACCCACCACTGCACTTCTCCGTTGTTGCACCAAGGACAGCGGATCGAACATATAAATCACACTACCCTACCCGCATAACTGGAGCCATCGCGCGTGCACATCGTTTTTGACCGCACGATCCAGTTAGAGCATGGTTAATAATACATCCAACTGTTCGCTATCATATCATCTATAGTCAACACATATAGTCACTCATACAATAAGGTTAGCTATAAGGTTGGCTATAAGATTAATACTTTTTCTCATCTTCTCTTTATCTTTTTCCTCACATTTATTGCATTTGCCTTGGATCATGCATATAGTTAGGCTCTTGCATGAGAGCCCATTCCCCTTACTTTTTCATGTCTCTCTTCTCCATATAGGCAAAATTGCCATGTAAGCAGGCTATAAGCCCACTATTGTACTTGCTCTTACTCGGGCTGCAACAGTGTAATTTTTAGCTACTGGCGTATGGTCAATCGTCAGTTTTTCTTACCTTCATGGCTGCTTCAAAAGTTGATGGCAGGTGGACCTCTTTACCTGTTTCGTCGAAAGAACGAGGTGGGTTTCGCCTGGTTTCGGTGCGATTGAATTAGTGACGAAGACAAATTGGGATGGAAATATCTTCCTGGTCGCTAATTCAATCGCAATACCGCACACCGGCCACCCGGGCATTGGCACACACCACCGGCTTCCTTGCGTGCCTGTGTTATTATGCTGGCAGAGGTTATATCGTGTGTCTACCTCACATTATGTAAGACGCCTATGATACAAGCGTCCTGTTAGGACATAACTCCTAGCTTATCTAGTCACAGTCTAACTACAAGTCTAACTGTAACCTACCTTGTACTGTATATTTGAAACAATTCCAGCAAACTCCGCCTTGGCGAATATTCTCCATCACCCTGGATTCGTCCATGCATCAAATTTCCATGTACATTGGACTTGACTTTATTCCCTGAGTACCGTTGCTACTCCAAAGACTCCACGTGACTCCACCTGCAACTTGTAGTCCTTCCTTTTCTTGATCATAGTCAATAGTCGAGCAAAACTAAGTTCCTCTTTACTCTAGCCGGCGTCCCAGTGGCCTCCGGCCCGCGGCGCCCCTCTCATGTTTCCCGTCTCCGCCTCCGGCTGGTGTTGGCAAGGTTGGGCGCGACTTGGTGGTTGGTGGTGGCAACAACGACATTGAACTCGACCACTGTGAGATGCTCAAACCGTATGTGTGGGTCGCCCTGCTCCGTCGTCTACTTTTCCCCTTTTGGTGGCCCCTCCCTACATGAGCTCCTTCCTCCAATCTCTTGTGTTGCTTCTCTTCCTGCCCCTCCCCCTTCTTCTCATGCTATGTATTTCCAATTTGTTTGTGCCTTAATCCAAAAGTATTAATTTCTTGATGCTTCATACATGTGTCAATTCCTTATTTATAAGTCCCAGTTTATGCAATTTCTAGAAGGAAGACCATGACGGGGAGGAGGGACTGCCTTTTCCTCAAAGAGGAGGTCGAGCGTCCGAGGTGACGAACCCTAACTGAACTTCTTACTAAAGCTTGATTTGTCTGTGTTACTCCTTAATCTCTGCGTGAAATTCAGAGTTCTAATCACCATCTTGGTGCTTGCTGGTTTCAGGTTTTGTGAGGGAATGAAGCAAAACAACATGAAGGAAATAGAGCGGGTTGTGTGTCATCGTGCACACAGTCTGCCTTCCATTGGTGTGTGAGTACTTGCACTTGGATTGCCCAATTGTATGTGCACTGTAGGTGACTATGCATTGGAACATCGAATTGTGTTACATTGTGCTTTGGATGTGTTGCTTATGTGGATTTAGTTGCAGCTTGCAGCAGATGGTTGCCTTGACTGGGACGCGCTTGCACATGCCGTCAGACCGGAGACCGGGTGCACGCTCATACAGAGGTCCTATGGTTACTCGTGGCGCAAGAGCCTGAGCATAGATGATATCTGTAGAGCCATCGATTTGATCAAGGCAAGATTAATGTATACTATGTATCTGTGGTCAGGAGGCAGAGTATTCCACATCTACTTAACTCATGTATGTAGTATGTGCTGACATTGTTAGTAATTTGGGTCTCACTTCAGATGCAAAATAAAAACTGCAAGGTCATGGTTGACAACTGCTACGGTGAATTTGTTGAGACATCAGAGCCTCCAATGGTGGTATGTTCACGATGGTCATCATCATATGAATAACAGAGCACATCAGTCCTACCTAATTCTAATTGGGCATTTGCATAACAGGGATCAGATCTTATTGCCGGTAGCTTGATAAAGAACCCCGGTGGTACCATCATGCCTTGTGGTGGCCACGTTGCTGGGAAGAAAGATTTGGTTGCCGCAGCTGCAGCTCGCCTATCCGCACCGGGCCTTACAGAGATTGTTGAGTTTTGGCTTGTGTAAAGTTCCCGGTACTAAGTGTATCCTGGAGTTTAACGAGTGGAAACAGGTTGAGCCTAGGGGAAAGCCGCTTACACAGGTCTGGTTGCGGTTTTTGGGGGCTCCGTCTAAGCCTCTGCAGGATGCTCGCGTGGTGGCCAGTTTGGGCATCATGGTTGGAAAGACAGAAAAAGTGGACATGGCTTTCACACGTGCCAATGGGATAGCCCGGATTCTAGTAAGCGTTCTCGATATTGAGTTTGTGCATGATAAGGTCAACTGGACTTATAAGGGAGAGGTGTTCCCGTTAGATATTGAGTTTGAGGACACCGACTTATTTGATGATGCAGTTAATGGTAATGATGTTGACATGCACGACCGGGATGGTAATGCGGTGTAACGCCCCGAGACCGACGCTCCAGAAGACTTCCAGCTACTCCGAGTTTCGTCGTGTGTTTTATTTGCTTGTTGCATTGCATCATGTCATCTCGTTGCATCGCATCATGCCATCATATCATTAATTTTTAAAAACTCAACTAAATAAATTGTATGGATTTTTGGTCCATTTAAACCGAGGGAACTCACATGGTGACTTCTCTTTATAACATACCCTCCCGATATTTAGGGAGCTATATTATAAAATATTCCATTGTTTCGGAAATCACCATAACACACTTGCAAATAATTCTCCATGCCTTTGTTATCTCACTTCTTGGTCTCCAACCTTGCCCATAAATTATTTCATCATTTTCCGGAACTCCACCAAAAATCCCAACATTTTTGGACCTTCCCTTTACCTAGTCCTAGTTCAAACCTATTGAATTAAATTCAAATGATTTTGAATTTAATCTTGCAATCTTGCTCACTTCTATTTTCTTGGGACTAGCGCATTTTTGTGAGTCCAAGAATATTATTTGCATGTGCTAATTCTTTGCCTATCCTTCTCTTTCTTTTCTTTCTCTTTTTCTGTTTTGTTTTAAATGGGAAAATGAGAGAGAGAAGAGAGAGTGCAACCTGCAGCCAGGCCATCTAGGCCCATCCGCAGCCCAGCTTCTCCATAGCCCAGCCGGCCGGCCTCTAAGGCCCAGCCCACCTAACCCCCTCTCTAACCCTAGCCCGACCGCTCCCAGCGCAGCTCTGCTCGATCCCTTTCTCCTCCCATCGTTCCTCCTCCAGCGCCGTCGCACGCACTCCCGCATCTCTCCCTCCTCGCGCTGCACCCCCCCTCCCCGATCCTCCCGCATCTCCTCCCTCCTCTCGCTCGCCCCGCTCCTCCCGATCCATCTGCACCGAGCCCCGCGGCCGCTTCGTCCATGTCGCCCCGCGCCTCCGTCCCGCGAGACCGCCCGCTCCTTCCATGGCCACGCCTCGCCGTCCGAGCTGCTGCTCCCGTCGGCCTGCCACCGCGCCTCCTCGCTGAGGCCACCTGGTTCATCCTCCACGCCATGGCCAACCCGACCCCAAGCTCCTGCTGCAGCCGCTTCTTCCCAGCTCCGCCCCTACTTCTCTTGCTTCGTCCTCGACCGGACAGCATCGACCGAGCCGCTCCTTCCGCCGCCATGGCCTTGCGCCTCTCCGTCGACCACCAGGGTCCTCCCCTGCCGCCGCCTTGGTCCCTACCGGAGCCTCGCCGACGCCCCGTCCTCGCCTCTCCACACGCTCGCCAGGTCCCCGTGCCGAGCCGGCCCTGCAGCCCCGTCCCCGGCCTCCGATGACTCGCCGCGCCCGCCAAGTTCCTGCGTGAGCCTCCTCTGCTCTCTCGCGTGGGCCGCAGCGGCTGCAAGGCCGGTCGTAGCCATCCAGCCTCGCCTCTGCTCCGAAACCAGGATCGCCAAGGTCATCTTCGAGAATTTTCGCCAAGTACCACGACGTCCGTGAACCACTACCGTCGCCCCGAAGATGTTGGATTCGTCAAGTACCTCTCCGAAAAACGAACGTGTACCACTACTTCCACGACGCCCGTGAACGTCTACCTCCACGACGACCCGTGAACGTCTACGAGATGTACCACTACCGTTGACCCGTGAACGACTACTTCCTCTACGAAACGCGTTCCGCCCCGAATGCACGCTTCGAAGGTATAACCGCCGAGAACGCCGTCCGTGGACCGAATGCTTTGTTGTATGAGATGCATCGTTTGCTCCGTGATCAAATCGTCCTTGCGATGCTCGCTCTTTTGCCGTGCCACCGTTCCATGGGAACCCGGAAGTCGGGATCACCCCACCATCTTGCATGACTCGCTCACGTCACGCCTCCTT
>NC_041389.1:70321467-70322198 GCF_002162155.2 Triticum dicoccoides
TGTCTCCTTAATGTTAGTTTCAAAATTTTCACCAAGGTCGGGACTAACAGGCTCACGCAGATTGCACATTCTGTGGTGCAACAGTCCCAAACCGCGTTCATGCCAGACAGAAATATCCTTGAAGGGGTGGTAGTCCTGCATGAAACGCTCCATGAAATCCACTCCAAAAAATTAGATGGAGTGATTTTTAAAGTGGATTTCGAGAAAGCGTATGATAAGGTCAAGTGGCCATTTCTCCAACAGTCTTTGCGTATGAAAGGTTTTGATGAAGCCTGGCGCAGACAGGTTCAATCATTTACGCAAAAAGGTAGTGTGGGAATTAGAGTTAATGATGACATAGGTCACTACTTCCAGACACATAAAGGCCTAAGACAAGGAGACCCGATGTCCCCTATCTTGTTTAACATTGTGGTGGATATGTTGGCAGTTTTGATAGGAAGGGCTAAGGAAAATGGTCAAGTAGGTGGATTGGTGCCTCATCTTATTGATGGAGGTGTCTCTATCCTACAGTACGCTGATGATACAATCATCTTTATGGATCATGACTTGGCTAAGGCAAGAAATATGAAGCTGGTGTTATGCCTATTTGAACAATTGACCGGGTTAAAGATAAACTTTCATAAGAGCGAGCTGTTCTGTTTTGGTAGGGCCAAAGATGAACAGGATGCTTATAGGCAATTGTTTGGATGTGAGTTGGGAGAGCTACCATTCTCATACTTGGGGATTCCTAT
>NC_041389.1:70323297-70348119 GCF_002162155.2 Triticum dicoccoides
CTCGCCCTTCTGGAAGGGTCTCATGAAGGTCAAGCAGGCATTGTTTAATAGGACAAAGTTTGTTGTTGGAAACGGCACGAGTACACGTTTCTGGGAAGATACTTGGCTCGGTGACACACCCTTGGCCATCCAATATCCCTCTTTGTACCGCATTGTTCAACGACGTGAGGTGTTCGTTGCTTCGGTCTTTCAATCTACCCCCCTTAATATTCAGTTCAGACGAGTGCTAGCGGGCAATCGTTGGGAAGAATGGCTCCGTCTAGTTAGGAGACTGATGGACGTCCAGCTTTCTCAACAACCCGATGAATTACGCTGGAAGTTGACTAAGTCTGGAGCATTCACGGTTAAATCAATGTATATTGATGTTATTAATTCGAACTCCATTCCTACGTCCAAACATGTTTGGGATGTCAAAGTTCCTTTGAAAATAAAAGTGTTTATGTGGTTTGTCCATAAACAAGTAATTTTAACTAAGGATAACTTGATGAAGCGTAATTGGACACGACCTACTAGGTGTAGTTTCTGCGATCGGGATGAGACTATTAAACACCTCTTTTTCGATTGCCCGCTGGCCAAGGTACTTTGGCAGACGGTCCACATTGCTTTCAATATCAAACCCCCGAATTCTGTTAATGCGTTATTTGGGACATGGCTTAATGGGATTGAGCCTAACTTAGCGAGACATATTCGGGTTGGGGTTTGTGCTTTGCTGTGGACTATCTGGAATTGCAGAAACGATTTGGTCTTTAACAGAATATCATGTATACAATTTTTGCAGGTTTTATTCCGGACTACGACACTGATCCGTTCGTGGTCGCTACTCACCCAGACGGAGGCCAGGGAGCATTTGGTTACTGGGTCTGTCCGCTGGGAGATGGTAGCTCGGGATATCTTCAACCGGTTTGGATGGCGGTCATGTAATAGGATAGGCATTTAGTATTCCTATCTAGTTTACCCAGCCGGTTGTGGCATCTTGATTTGGCTAGTTGATGTTTTTAGCCTCTTTTGGCTCTGTGTGAGCTTTTTTCTGCTTTTTATGGCTTTTTGAAGACCTTTGGAACCATGTTGGCACTACTTTATTTTGATAATAAGAGGGCCGTATGCATCGTACTGATGCAGAGGCCGGGGTTTTCCCCCCTTTTCAAAAAAAAATCCGCACCGGGCCTTGGGGTGGAGTTTGGGTCCGTACCTAGACATGTTATGCGAGCAATGTTTCAGGGCTTGTTTCTTGCTCCCCAAATGGTTGGAGAGGTAGTAAAAGTAGGTTGCTTCTCAGTTCCACCTCTTCGATCGAGGAAATTATGCATACAATTGCAAGTAACAGTCTTATACTATCCACAGACCACAGGGTGGTTTGCTAATTGCAGAAGTCATGTCAGCCAAGGGCTATAGAGTTCAACCACTTCCAAGGGAGCCACGCCATGATATTGTGCAGGTTGCTTTTAAGTTCAACTTTGATTAGTCTGAAAAGGCTTCAACATTAATTCACTAGCTAGCACATGAGTCTCGCACAACGACACAAGCAAATATGACAGTATCCATGCATCATACAACATTACAACTTATTTTTGGATATATCAGCATAGCAGCTGTGATGTGTCACAAACTCAGAAAGCTGATGTGGTTGAAAACAGATTGCAGAAACATAAACATCAATGGAGTAGAGTAAGATGACTGATGAATGAATGGTACTCTTCCAATGTTTAAATTTCGTGGAGAACACATGGCTGCAGAAACCATGTAAATTCAAAGTTTGATCCTGACAGGACATCAAGCGGTCTCTTTAAAACATTACACTGTCTGCCTATCTGCGTTAACATGTCATGACTTTTTAAGACCAAGGAAATAATAAAATTGTTTGTTTTACTCACAGGCAGTAGAGCTTGGCAACAGGGAGAGACTCATAGCATTCTGTGAAGCCGTTCAACAAACTTGCCCAGTAGGATCATTTATTAAGCCAACCGCTGGGGAAACTCCTGGTTATGCTTCAGAGGTATGTTTGTATAACCCCCTTCTATAATCATGTGCTTATTGTTTTAGCTATTTTCTAATAATATATTTCATGGCAGTTTATTCCATGTATTTACTATTTTGCTCTAAATGATGATATGTTATTGCTATCTGCATAGTTCCTTTTTTCTTTGATACAACAGTGATTAGTTCACTTGAATCACATGTCAATTTTGCTGATGGGACACTCATGGATGGAAGCACAAGTGAGCTATCATGTGACAGGCCCTTAAGAGATCCATACGCTGTCTTCTGTTAGGTCAGTATGAGAATTGACATCCTTGCATCCTGATCATTTGTGCTAATGCACGACAGACTCTAATGGTCACTAAGACTAAGGTTGAGAGCATGAGCCATCAAGTACGCCTTCTCCATCCCTGCACTGATGGCTCTTTTTCCTTGAAATGTATCGATGCAGAGAGGAACGCATTGGACACAGTGGGCTCTTGTCCTGGGCGAAGTTCTGAATGTCATGTAGCTGTTTGTTAGCAGAAGAAAAATAAATATTCAAGTCATTTCTGATCGAAGGTCTGGGTATCAAGTATTTGTGTTTGTGTCTACAAGCCTTTGACTTTTTTGTCCAGTCTATTGTTTATTTGCAATGTTGGATACTCATGCCATTTCTTGTGAATATTTTTTTTGTTTGTAGTAGTGTTAATATACTGTATGTTAACTCTATATTGAAGAATTTGTGAACAATCAGTACTGCACCAGTGGTAATTTATAGAGGAAGGCAAGGATAACTATATTAAACATTCCACAAGATCCTCCCAATTATATCACAAACTTCGTTTCAAGATATTAGAGTGTGGTTGACTACCGGATATTATCAGATGGAAAGAAGGTATATCCTTTGTCTTTATCTAGATGTTTAATTAGATGCACAAGCGTACATGATTCTGTGAGAAAACTATTTATCTTTATCTAGCCTGACCATTGCCGAACAATGCAACAAAGCATTGCTAAACTTGATAAAAGCAAACATGGAAGCCCTCCCTAATTCATCAATTTACAGAGATCACAGGTGATTCTCTTGCAGACTAGTTAATTAGATTATGAGTTTTTTATGTTATTGCTGATCTCACATGCTTAGTTTCTAAGTTTATCTCAAAACTACATGCTTCCTCCTTGCTTATTGGAGAAGATGTTTGTATGCTTTCTCTCGTATGCATGCTTGTGTAGTGTCATCATTTTTAGTGCACTACACTACCTATTTGGGTTAGTCTTTGGGTGTTCTGTGTGCACATGTGGTACTTGCTGCTTCCTGGCTAGGGGGTCTAACAGTGATTGTGTAGACTGCCAAACAATGGTTGCTGCTTACAGATTGTAGGCAGTGGCGGAGCTTGAAAGAAAATGCTGCACGGGTCAGACTAAATAATAACATAGTTATTTTTTAAATTCCGAATGTGAAACCTATGTTGAAATTTGTGAAATGTAGAGAACAATTGGGAAGTCAATTGAATGAAAAAATCACGCTATCTAATGAAGCAATTGTAAGCAAATATATTCTTCTCTGAGTGTGAGTGGCCTTGCTCGTGGCTACAACGTTGCAATTTGTACAAGATGTAAGGAACAACTGAGTGGAAACACAATCTGGCTATTAATTATCAAATGGCAAACTACGGAATTTAGGGGGGAAAATGAGCTTAGTTGTGTGTTCCCAGCCTGATGCTTGCACAGGAGAGCAGACGTAAGAGGGAGCGCAGGGGCAGTGGACTGACACGGTGGCACCACAGTGTGGCTGGGAGGATGTCGCGATTTCTAGCTAAGACGGCAGCGACGCCAACGCTACCTCCTTGCCAGCCCCTGGGTTGTGCGATGCGAGACAGCGAGAGGACACGCTGCTACACAGCTACAACTTTGGATAACTGGATCAATCTATGCCCTGGTTAGTGGAATGCAAGCTGACTCGGCTCCATAGGTAAAAGGAAAATTCCAAAAATCCTGGGCGAGCCACGGCCCAGGTCGGCCCCCAAAAAGCTCCGCCCCTGATTGTAGGCATGGTCACTGTAGCCATAGAAACGATATTCCTTTTGGGTTGGTCGAGCATAAACATGTTCATACAGATTTTGAATCTGGATTTATTGAACTCTCTACATGGTTGCTGCATTTGAATTTGAGATAAACGCACCATTCGTCACTGAACTCTCGCGAGATGAGCACAATGGTCACACACGTCTCAAAACGTGGAAAACGGGTCAGTTTGGTTTGCTATATGAGAAAATGGGTCACTCTCTTCTTTTGAGTCGTTGGCGCTGCCCACGTGGCGTTGTGAGTCAGCGGTGGCTCGGTGTACACTTGCAAGAATACCCCTAGAAAGAAAAACATATTCAGTACCGACCCCCGACAGACTGCACTCCACCCCCAAACCCCGACCAGGCGACCTTGATGGCGGCTGGGTGCCCGTCAGCGGCAAGGTCAAGTCCATTGGCTGTCTCCGTAGGTTGCGGTGGCGGAGAGGATGGCGAGGTAGCCGCCTCCCTACAGTAGCCGCGCCGGCTGACGACGGCGACGAATCTGCAGACACTGATGGCGGCGGTGCTTGTGGTGAAGCCGTTGTCGGTGTGGTTGATGCCGGCGGTCGCGCAGGTGCTGAACTTCTTCCTCGGCAGCGATTTCCCTGGGATGATGCACCCGAGTATGGTAAGATCTTCTCACTGATTCTCTTCCCCTTCCTTTGTGCCTCTCGACAGTGTTTGCTAGGGTTTCAAAATTGGGCATTTTTTGTTAGAGAAGTGGATGAATTTGGGTTCAAATAAGTGTTTCGAATTAGTTGCCAGTGTTTGCTAGGGTTTCAAAATTGGGGATTTTTGTCAGTAAATAGATTAATTTGTAGTTTTTCTTGCAATGCAGGGGATTGCAGTGATTTATTTAGCTTAGTAATACATCACATTGGATGGTTCTGTGGTGTTGGATCGAACCGTGTTTACATGCAGGAATGAGTAGATGTTTTTGATGGCTGTGACAAGGGTACATTATGTTGTGCTTTGGTGGATTGGATGATCAAGCAACTAGGATATGCTTTGCCATCCATGAGATTTCAAGTGTACTGGTTGGATCCTAGCAAAACAGTAGTAGATGATTTGAAGCAGATGAACTTTCAAATGCATGCATTATCTGTGGCAGATTCAGCTTGTGCAAGAGGTGGCCACAAAGTGCATGTTTATGTTGATCATGATAATGTTCTGGAGAAACAACTTTGGGATGATGTTCTTGTGCAACCAGTTGAGCTACCTACATTGATAAGTCCTTGCAAGAAAGAATTTCAGTCAGAGGACATACCAGCTAGCAATTGTATGCCTACATTCAGTGAGAAAATATTCAACATGATGTCAGGTGGATATGAAGATTTGTGCAACAACAACAGATCCATACCTGCTAGGAGGAACTTGAGTACTGATTTTGTGAAAGAAGAATTTTACATGGAAAAGAAAGGGAAGGACAATATGTTCCTTGAGGTTTTACAGCAAGAAGAAGAATTTGCTGCTGTTAGAGAAGAAGAATTAGCTGGTGTGCAAGAAGAAGAATTTGATGCTAATGCAAGAAGAAGATTTTGCTGCTATGCAAGAAGAAGATTTTGCTGATATGGAAGAAGAAGATTATGCTCACTACAAAAAAAATACACTTCGGTGATGATACGTGTTTGTCACAGTAGGTCACGTTTTTTGTCATGCATGTACATCCATGACAATTTTATGACAGAATCAAGATAGTCATACCTATGCTGTCGTAGAAGTGTTCCATGAAATTACCAAAATTATCATCATGGAAGTGTTCACTTCCATGACGATAAATGCCGCGTCATGGAAGTGCTTTCGTCAAGGGTGACCGACACGTGGCATCCATCGTAACGGGTTGCCGTTAAGCTATCGGGTCTGGTTTTGGATCCGATAACCCACTAACAACCACGACCAATGACGATTTTCCACGTGTAAAATTCTCATTGGCCAACGAAACCACGTGTCAGCTCCGCGTCGGCACAGGTGTCACTCATCCAATGGGCGAGATGCACATATGATATGTTGACACGTGGACCGGCCCAAAAGTGGCCCATAAATATTAAATGGGCCGGCCCAACTAAAGGCCCACGAGATTTCTTTGGCCATAATGGGCTGGCCTAGCTAAAGGCCCACGAGATTTTGCCTACCATAATGGCCGGCCCAGCTAAAGGCCCATGAGATTTCACCGACCATAATGGGTCGGCCCTGCTAAAGGCCCACAAGATTTTGAGGACACTAATGGGTCGACCCGTTAAAAGGCTGCCATGTTTTGGGCCAAATGCTGGCCCATAATTGATCCGGTCCATTAACAGCCTGCCAGGTTTCGGGCCCAATAAAGGCCCATATGAGATCCGGCCTGTTAAAAACCTACCACGTTCTGGGCCAAATTACGGCCCAGATCAGATCCGACCCTTTAAGAGGCTTTGGGCTAAATTATGGCCCATATCAGATTCGGCCCGTCAACTGGACGCTATGCTTTTGGGCCCACTTACTAAAGGCCCATTTAGTAATTCGGCCTAATATTAGTTTCGGCCTGTTAAAGGCTTACTTAACATTTCGGCCCTATATTTATTTCGGCTTGTTAAAAACCAGTCATATAGTTCGGCCTAACTACGGCCCGGTTTGCATCCGGTCTGGTCACAACCGATAATTTGATTGGGCCAAACAAGGACCGAGACAATTTTGGCCTGTTAACGGTCCGTGACGTCATTGGCACAATAATGGGCCGGGGTCTATTTCGGCCTGCTGCCGGCCCGTGAGCTGTTCGGCACGTTTCAGGCCCAACCTACTTTTCAGCCTCCTAAAAGCCCATTGAGTTTTCTTGCGAAAATAGGGCCGGCGGTTCACTCGGCCTATTAGAGGCCCAAATCTACTAGTGGGTCAGTTTACATTTAGGTCTGTTAACGGACTGATTATGTAGTGATTTGCATGACGACCCGATTATCATAGTAGCTACACCCGGTAGTAGGATGCATTTTCCCTATATCTAAGATACTCCAAAGCGAGTTATGTGAAAAAATTGCATGTGAGCCCATGTTTTTATCATATTTGTGAAAATACGTACATATTTGTACGTAAAAAAATATGCTAAAAATATACTACATACTACCTAAAAAATAGTATATATACTACCTAAATATTCTTACATACTACATACTATGCATACATACACTGCGGTATGGCAGATACTACCTAAAACGTACAAAATAAAAATGGGTGTAACTACACCTGGTAGTAGGAAAAATTCGTCATATATATAGTAAAATAACTACATCATCGTGAATGAGAAAAAATCTAAACTGTACAATAAAGAAATTAGAACATATTACATCCACTGGGCATCAAAGTTCGCCACTATGATAATAAAGCACAAGCAGACATCATATTACATACACTGGACATCAAAGATCGCCACCAGTGCAAATAAACACGCCGACAAAATAATATACAAAACCGACAGCACTTCAATAGAGTTCAAGAAAGGTTAGCCCTGCTCGGGAGCTGCAGCGCAAGCAGCTGAGCAAGCTGATGAGACTGTGCTTGTTTGACACTTATATCCTACTCACTCTGAAAGATAAACAAGTAGACAGATGACATGTTTTGCACATATAAGTATCAGTGCTGACAATTCATCACATTTCTTACTGACGAATAAAGTGACATAGTTTAAAATAGCATTAACACAATATGGTATTGTTCAGGTTAAGACATGGCATGAAATGACATTGTGAAGGAGTTGGGAGCTTCACGACACCACTGGATTACAGATCAAGAACTCATAAGTATCAATGGTTAGTGTGCTGTCAATTTATCCCATTTCAGATTGGCAAATAAAGAGACGGTTTAAATAATAGTAGAATGATATGACATTGTTCATAGTTAAGACATTGCAGAATATGACATTGTGTTGTAGTGGGTAGGTTCACCACACCACTGGATTACATATCAAGAATAGTAGCATACATGAAGTGCAAAAGAAGTTCACTTGCTCTGTATAGTTTAATTTAAATTGTATGAAGAAGGAACTTGGTTGTACAACTGAAAACTTAAATTGAGAAGGACAAACTTTTGTTTATGAACTACATAATAAACTTTAAACATGCAATTTGATGCAAACACCAAAAATAAAAAGATATTGCAGTCATGCTTAACCAAATATACACAACAAAGTTTGAAGGCTTGAGAAGGACAAACTTACATTATTGGTGAAGAAAGGCTCTGTAAAGCCCTTGTCCATGCTGATGGGGGAGGGGGGGGGGCAATTCAAGAAGTTTACCACAGAATCTTCTTCATAAGCATTGCCTTTATTCTACATTCTGTTAAGAGTAAATATAGATGTGATAATATAAGAAAAAAATGGAGAATATTTAAGATAAGATGAAGATTGGTGCTACATAACCAAGTAGCTATAAATGTAAGTACAACGATACAGGCAAAAGGTACAACCAAGAGCAATGCAGAGCTAAACTTCTTCAGGACCATCGGTGTTATCCAACCCGATGGTAAGAGTAAATATAGATCTGATGCGTAGAAAATGGAGGGCAAAGGAAAATAAGCTGCAGAGTGATGGTACATGAACAACTACCTGTCAATATAAGTACACTGATAAAGGACATCAGATACTTACAAGAACAATGAGAGCTAAAAAATTTCATTGGCATTGGATATATTCTACACTAATGTAACCATTCATACAGATCAGATAATTGGAGCGAACAATTGATAAGCAAGCTATCATGCATACTTCTGTCACATAATGAACCAGGTATGAATGCAAGTACAATGATACAGCACAAAATGTACTAATAAGAGCAAAACGGCGGGCAGCATATTTGCGACATCCTGTCGTCCTTTTCAAACCGGAATTCTTCTTCGAGCTGATTTCCTGCAAAAAAGATCCGTAAGGCACATGCGGAAAAGTAGAAGTTCAAATTTTCATGTGATATCATAGATGGTACCTCATCCTGGGAACGAGACCAGTGCATAACAAGGTTTTTCCATTCAAGGTCTTCTAAATTTAGCACAGGAGACTTCACCGGAAATTCATTTATAGACTTGCCATCAAAGTGTGATTTCCTCAGGTAACACCGGTACTGCTGCAATGCTTCCTTGAAAAGCACAAGCAAGCTTTGCTCGTCATGACTATCCAGATTGACCCTCGCCTACTTACAACAATGTAATGTAAATCATTGATGTGTTCACTCAGCAGAAAACAGGAAAATAATCACGATGAATAATATCACTTACACGTAAGTGGGACACAAAGATGTGAAAATGGTGTTTGTCTTCATTATAATCTTCCCATGATGGGAATATATGCACGCAGTCCCTAACAACATTGAAAGCATTGTCGTTAAAACTTGGAATAACTGGAATGGGGTTCCAATCTGCAGGAATTGGTCATCTCTGCAGTTGGGATAGGTCTTCGGCCGGTGGACTTGCTGTACTTTTTGCTGGAGTGGGATTTTTCTGTGGTACGACTGGTGCTATGGCAACTGAAATCGGCATACCTTTTGCTGGAGTGCAGGTCCTGTGTGGTGGGGCTAGTGGTGTGGCCAATGAAGTATGGGTACAGTCTGCTGGAGTCGGTCCTACGTTTTGTGTCACTGGTTGTACAACCAACATAAGTGGGGTGCTGTCTGATTTCTTCGGCACCACCATGTTTTTCAAGGACTTTGCTGGTGTTCCTTCAGGTTCGGCAATCACCCTCTTCCTTTTTGATGTCTGATGCACAAGAACAACATTTGAGTGAAAAAACATGGTATGATGACAGATGGAATATGTATTGATAATGGATGTGCATGCCATCTTGACATATATGATGAGTAAACTAAGCAGATGGCGGTGCAATAAAGTAGAAGAAATGCAAGACAACATATGCAAGATACGCGCAATCAATAAAACCTTGCCAAATTAGATAAGGCACCTTGATGGGTGAACAGGACATGCCATCTGCCTTTGACTCCTCGAGGTTAGAATAGTCATTAGGATCATATTCTGAACAAGAATCTACAGGTGAGGAGCGTATGAGTCTCATTGCATCTAGAATGGCACTCAATGCCTTGGTGCCAATTTTGTAAGTCGTTGCAGTGTTCCACAATATTCTTCTGATGCGCGGATTCTCATATTCACTGTAATTGGTATAATATCTGAGAACCATGAAAACGTAAATAGTAGTGAGATTATCTTTGTAATGTAGATGATATTCTAATATAGGGGCGCCTCTGTAAACCCTTGTGTGCTATCATTGGATTCTGATGAGGGAGCTCATGTGTGCTGTAATATGGTGCGTGCATTAATATAATCTGGCACAAGTACACAAAAAATAGGTTTCAGAAGTAAGGATAGTTGGCAGATGATAGGTTCATAATATACTGTATAGAGAGTTTATTACCAAACCATGATAACAAGAGCACACAACAACTAGGCAGATCGTAGTGTACATAAAAGGGGTACACCATAACCACGATATAGAAATCGAGAAAGTGGAACCGGCTGGAAAATACAGTGTTGAATTGCCGCTACTAATTGAAAGCCTATCGATCACGTACAAGCAACTCTATTAGCTGTTGACTGCAGATGTCCCTGCGCCCCTTCGGGACAAGGAACATACTGTACGTACTAAATACAGAATAACAAAAGAGGAACATGTTAAAGAACAGAAGAGGAAGCATATTCTTGAGGTTCCGCTTCATTGCATACAATGTTGGTTGCCCACTCATGATGAATCACATCGCCCAAAGAAATGCAATTCCATGCTGTCTCTCTATATGTGGCCACATGCATTTGGAAAATCAAGTGGGAGCATTAGCTGACCAATTAAATGTGTGTCTGTTAACTAATATCAGTATCATATCACAATTCGTATTTGAAGAAGTAAGCTTTGGACTTATGATTGGTGTGTTGTTTAGCTTCAAGAGTGGACTGCTGCTAGTGCTGACACATAGCAGCTACACAGATCATAGTGTAGATATAACGGGAAAACCGTAAGCATCAGGAGTAAAATCAGCAAAGTGAAACTTGCTGGAATATATGTGCTAGTATTGCCGGTACGGCTAGAAAGGCTTCGGATACCAGCTCTCTTCAACTGAAGGTGCGGTACTGTTAGTATCAGTGTAACTCTCAAAGGCGACACACCACCCCGCATTTCCTTGCAAATCTTATAGGATTCAACTGGGCAGGCCACTACAAATCCTATTTCTATGTTTACAAAATCCTACGAATCAAAGAGGGCCGAAGAGTTCGAAGTGTCCATCACAACCGACCGTATAGACCTCTACACTGCAAATGTCCCTGCTCATCTTCACTATAAGGAACATACTGTACTACTATCATACTCCCTCCGTTCCAAAATATAAGTCTTTGTAGAGATTTCCACTATGGATCACATACAGATGTTGATAAGTATATTTCACATATATAATTTTGGTACTCAAATATATCATCTATCGTGATATATTCGTCCATTCTCGCCATGATTGATTGAATATTGCTTGATAACCATAAAAAGGATCATTTACTAGTCTTTGGTCTATCTTGCAGAAATGTGCGCAAAGGCACTAATAATCGTCAAGATTCCGTCTATGTGGCTATCGAGAAGAGTGAAGAAGAGAAGAGAAGGAAGAAGAGACTTGTGTGAGATGAAGAGAAGTAACCAGGGGGCTAGATAAAGAAGTGGGAGGACCTTCTTATGAAGAAAGAAGAGAAGAGGGTTAATTTGTAAACTTTGCAGATCAGATCGAGGGGTCAAAATCCCTAGCGCAGCCACCGATCCCGTTCGGGCCTGGCTACTCATCTCTCTCCGTCACCCCTCCTTCTCCAACTCCGGCCGCCGCCACGGCCAGGCCGGCATGGTGGTGCGCCTCTACCACTCATCCATCCACCAGAACATCCATATTCCCTTTACATCACCCATCTCCATCCACCACTCCACCGCCGCACCTCGCGCGCCCGATCAAACGGGCGTCTGGTCCTTCGCGTGAGCGCTCCTCTCTTCTCTCACTGCCCCTGCTTCTTTCCTCCACTCCTCCATCTCTCTGCAGCTTCCCCTTCCCTTGCCTCGCTGCTGACCCTCTTCTCAATCTCTGCTGCTCCTTTCCATCACGAAACTGCTGCCTCTCTCTTGCTGCGCCCGTTCTGCTTCTCCTCTTGGTGCTGCTGCTTGTGCGCTGCAGCTGCACCTTCTTCTCCTGCCTACTGCTGCTTCTTCTTCCCCACGTCACTTCTGCTGCTCCTACTCTTCTCTGCCTCGCTACCGTTCTTCTTACCTGAACCTCAAAACTGCTGCTGCTTCTCTTCTGAACAACAAAACTCCTGCTGCTCTCTTTCTTCCTCTTTCTCTCACTCTTTCTATGTCTCTGTGTGTGTGTGTGTGTGTAGTTGCTGATAGTTATTAGTGGATGCTAGATCAATTACATTCAAATCAGTATTAGCTCTCTATGTGTCTGTATGTTAGTTAGTGTACTATTCTGTTCTGAAAAGGTGAACCTTGTGTACTGTTCTGAACACCCAATTTGTGTTTTTATGTATTAGTTTCTGCAATATATGTGAAACTGTGAGTTGTTGAGCTGATCATTTTCGATTAGACTTGTGCTGTCATACATTGTGAGTCATATATATATAAATTCGGTCAATTCTAGTAACTCTAGTGTTCCATATTTGTGAATCTCCTGTACAAATGAGTTCCATTTCTATAGAACTCAATGTTGCTCTACATCATCTTAAATGTCTGCTTGTGAACCATGTACTATAATCTTTCTATCCCTTATCCTTTATGCTTGCCTGTGTTAGTATTTTAATTTCTCAAGCAAAATGAAACTACTAAAAAGACAGAGAGTATAATCTAAACCTTCCTTTGCTTCTTTTCATTTTTTCGATGATTTTTCCCGAATGATCTTAGTTAGTCTAGATTTAATATTCAGCTTTCATCACCCAATATTGTGTTACCTAGATTTAGCCGAGCGTAGTCGCTGGTCGACTAGTCCCCGAGGAGAACACGACACTCGCAGTTTGGGCATAAAACCCCACTGTACTATCAATTGATCATTTTTCTCCATATGCAGATGGTGTAGATTCACTCATTTTGCTCCATAAGTTCCCCCACATTTTGATCACATACAGATGTATACAGATACATTTTAGAGTGTAGATTCACTCATTTTGCTCCATATATTGTCCATGGTGGAATATACACAAAGACTTGTATTTAGAAACGGGGAGAGTACTTAGTTAAGAAGAACGGAAGAGGAACATGCTAAAGAAGAGCAAACAGATTTTGGATAATAAAATGTTCGTTGCGCAGTTCCCACACATCATGAACCAGAGCGCATTAAGAATGCAACTCCCTGCTGTCTCTCTATATGTGGTGCACATGCTTTTTGAAAGTAAAGTAGGAACATTAGCTGACCAATTAAACGTTATCTATTTTAGTAATATCAGCATCATATCAGATTCGTATTTGAGCAACAAGTTTGTAATTATGAGTGGCACGTTGTTTAGCTTGACAGATTGAGGAGCAGTGCTAAGCAGGTACGATGATGGTACTGAATACAAAGGCATGTCTGCATGCAAGTCGCGTGACTTTTGTCATTTGGGCCAGTCGACAATTTCAGGCGGTTGGATGAAGATCCTACGTCTCCTAACCCTTCTTCTTCCTCGTCTCTGATTCTTCCCATACAGAACACTTCACGGGCCGCCGGCCGAACCACCGGCCCCCATCGCCTGTGTTCCTTCGCCACCCCCACCCCGCCCCCACCCGCATCGAGTTTTCTTCGTTCGGTGAGGCCCCACCACCCCCCACAACCAGAGTCCCCACCCGAGCCCCTTCCTTCGCATCGGCGAACTCCGTCGAGCTCTCAAAAATCGACTGACCCAATTTTGACTACATCACAGCAACACTAATCGGTTGGGGATAGGACGGTAATCTCGCATACATCAAATATTTGCCGACAAGAGTTTGTTTTTGGCGCCCACTGTGTATGAATCGGGGAGGGAGTCGATTTCGGCTAAGGAGACACTGTGTTTTGGTTCCCATCGTGTATGAATCCGGGTGAGAGGCGGTTATGTCACATTTGAGTGAAATTACAAATCTACCCCTATCGAAACCTATAGAAATCGAGCCGATAGGCTTTGCGTGTCAGGGATAGGCAGTAATTTCCATCTCGGAGATTTTGGTTTCGGGCGGTTACTGTGACTTTCCTCGCTTCGTTCAAATTTTTGCAGAGTAAGAGTGCACGTTTAGCGTGCCAACTCAATTCGAATCCAGTTTGTATTTTATTTTTGTTCAGGCAGGATCCATTTGCGATTGGAATAAAATTCTATATACATCATTTTTTATATATACTTTCAAAAGCACAACAAAGAATTCTGCTCCTTTATATGTATATAATATGATTTACAAATACAATGATCTCAAAATCATAAGGTTGAATTCAAAAAAATAAACCAAATTATGTTCTACTAAAATGTATAGATCAGTAATATCTACATATTAAATAACATAGATGCTCGTGAATTCATATGAGTATGCATGTTTGATCGATCAACTTTGGTTCGAGTATGAATTACATGTATCACCATCTCGAATTCAAATATTTGAATCCCTTTTATGTTGACTCCTTTCATGCCCATCTCTCTCGCATGCTGCTTCATGTAGCTATCATTCTCTTTTCTCCAGTTCACCCGCACACTCACTTTATGTTTCTCCTATCTTCGCAAACATGGTCTCTCGACGTCTCCCTTGAGAAGTGTCACACTCTCCCTATCATTATACATTACACGGTTTTCATTATCTCTCACGTCTTTACCGTTCTCTGGTATCACTAGGTACCTAAGCTTTCTTTTTCACCGCCACACACACAGTCTCACTCGTCTTTCACTTTGTCTTTCTCTCTATGGGGTTCTCTCACACACCCTATATGTCTCTAGATATGACTCATACCACTAAAATTACTCTCTCCTGCAGACACAACATTTGTTGCGGTCTCCTTTCTGTCTCCATCCCAGTTATAAAAAACTGACATTATTCATTTGTTTATCGATCAGACAAACTCCCCCCCCCACTCTCTCTCTCACACACACACATAGCTCCTGCTTCCACTCCCCTTCCCGACTATCGTCTCTCTCTCACACGCACAAAACTCTCGCTTTCGCACCCCGACTCGTATTTCTCTCACATCATTGATCTACTAGCCTCCAGATAGGTTTATACACCCGCACGCTCGTGCTTCCACTATCGTGTACATGTCTCTCTCGCGCTCCTTGTATCTATGTAGATTTTTCGTCCCTTCTTGAGACACGCCCTCTCGATCGTGCACACACACACACACACACTACCGCCTCATTTTAAGCTGATGCCTCTCGCACACACACTCTTTGTGTCTTTGTCACACATGCACTCCGTCCTCCTCTCTCCCTCTCTCACACACACACAACACACACAAACATGGGCTTTTTGCAACAACTAGCAAGATGCCCATGCGTTGCACGGAACATCAAGATGCATTTGTATGAGTAGTTTATCTTGTGGGAGAAAAGGATGAACGAGGGAAGGCCTTATTTACAAATGTGGAGAGGGGTGTGGGTATCTTTTTGCAAAATTGCCATAGTTTCCTTCCTATCCGTTAGATATAAATCGGATGGCCTATATTACAGGATGGCAGGCACACCATCATCACCAACTCTGTTTTTTTATCTCTACTCTTATAAAAAGCATAGTCGGTGATGATGGTGTTCCTGCCATCCTGCAATATAGGCCGTTCGATCTATATCTAACGAATAGGAAGGAAACTATGGCAATTTACCCACACTCCTCTCCACATTTGCAGATAAGGCCTTCCCTCGTTCATCCTTTTCTCCCACAAGATCTTGATGTTCCATGCAACGCATGGGCATCTTGCTAGTAAGAATAGAAATTAGAGATGTACCACTTCTCGAATCTTGAAACCAACAACATTCCTCCCTTATCTCATCAAAACCGCCAAAGGAATATATTTTGAGTGAAACATAAGATATTTTTAGTGATACATGTATTTCAAAACTAGACTCTTTTTTCTATGAAATCGGTGAATATATATTAATCTACTTTGGTCGTGTGGTAACGCATTGGCACATTGCTAGTAGTTATTACTACTGTATAATTTTTTGGACACCAGACAAACGGTGGAGTACATATATGAAGAGAAGAGGTGCACGCACGCAGTCGGTCTCTCGCTGTCTCGCACACATGAGAGTTACGTAAAGGCACCGTTAACAAATAAACCCTAAAACCCTAGGTGCACAATTGCTGCATGCGCGGGTACCGGGTACGTGGTGGAGCGCACCTTTGTAGGTATAGTAAGCTCGTGTGATAATTTGATCCGTAGGAGTTGATGGTCCGGGACCACAGGTGAACGACCTCGGGGCGGTGGCTCGCCAGTTGCCACAGATTGAGTAGCCACGTTTAAAATATCATTTTTTAGCGGGGTAAGAGTTCCGATTTTCAAGGGCGTGTTATAAGTACTTAAGTAGTTTTTAGAACGATTGGTATGGAGCGAAAATGGAATTCATAACTACTACTACCTCCTTGGCGTATGGTTGTATGGGTGTATGTTGCGAGATGTTGAACCTGGTAGTTCTAGGGCAAATACTATGGTTTATATGTTGGTTTTCAGTAATGAATATTGGAAGGGGGAAACCCTTCTTTGATAAAAAAAACTACTACCTCCGTCCTGGTTTACTAGTCCCCATCGTATTTTGGGTCAAAGTTTGTCCACAAATTTTACTTGTCAAATGTGAATGGAAAACGAGATTTTGTTATACCCAAACAAAAAAGGACTGGAGGAGTGATTGCTCTGACATGGACGCGACCTCTCATAGCGCAGGCATTGAACTGACGCGCCGGCCAAGAGGGCCCCACTCGCTGCAGGCCGAGCTGAACAAGCCTCCTCGTCGCATGCAACCAGCTTCAGACTGCCCCGCCTGCCTCCATTGAATCCGCGCGTGTGCTGGCAACACGTCCTTCCGCGAGCCGTCCGGCATTTTAGAACACAAAAAATGATCAAAATATAATTAATTACGCATGGTCTTGACTTGTTGTGCTCGCACTGGTAGCAGGAACTAGAGGTTTTTCTTTATTTATAACTCTCCTCACATTTTTTTGGCTTTGAAGTGAATCATGGTTGTGGACATTATCTTTGAATGTGCAGATATCTGTGAACATGAGTTTGATGTGGAAGTTGAACTTGGAATGTTGGGCTTGCGCGTGAACTATACCATGTCCAATGCTTTGTCTGTTATTGTTTGGAAAGTAATTGCTATTATTACATGACCCTAAAAAAAGTTATTTTGTGCCACATCAGTAGATGCACGGACATCACAACAGGCATGCTAACTGGATAAACATTTGAATCTAGCTATTATGAAGGAAAATTTGTATTGACAGAGGCGCGAGCTCCTGCGCCCGCTCCAGCGTCGGCACGTTGGGGAAGTTCAATGTTCTATGAGGCCACCGGAGGCGCCACGCCGCCGCGTCGTACGCACGGGCGGCCTTGTTGGCGGTGTCGAAATTGCCGAGGCCGAGGCGCATCCCGCGGAACAGGATCTCGGCGGAGAAGCTGCCAGAGGGGCGCGCGTGGATGCTGCGGTATCCCCAAGTTTCCCGGCGACATGGTGGCGCGGTGGCGGCGAGGCGAGAAAGAGCGGGGAGAGGGCGGCGGCGAGGCGCAGAGCGGGGAGAGAGCGGTGGTAAGGCACAGAGCGGTGGGATGGCGTTGGATTTTATAAAGAGCGCCAGACGCCACGCGCCAAAACTAGCGTGCCCCCGGCCGCTTTTTCCCACGCGCGCGAGATCCTTTCCCGATGTCCCTGCTATCTCTACTCTCTTCTCTACTGTTATATTTATTTATGTCTACTCTCTTCTCTACTATTATATTTATTTTATATTTAATATTTATCTCTACTTCTCTACTCTCTACTCTTTTTTTCTACTTTTTTCTCTACTCTTATAAAAAACAGAGTTGGTGATGATGGTGTTCCTGCCATCCTGCAATATAGGCCATCCGATTTATATATGACGGATAGGAAGGAAACTATGGCAATTTTGCAAAAAGATACCCACACCCCTCTTCACATTTGCAAATAAGGCATTCCCTCGTTCATCCTTTTCTCCGACAAGATAAACTACTCATACAAATGCATCTTGATGTTCCATGCAACGCATGGGCATCTTGCTAGTTTCTTTTAAAAAACAGAGTTGGTGATGATGGTGTGCCTGCCATCCTACAATATAGGCTGTCCGATTTATATTCGACGGATAGGAAGGAAACTATGGCAATTTTGTAGAAAGATACCCACACCCCTCTCCAGATTTGCAAATAAGGCATTCCCTCGTTCATCCTTTTCTCCTACAAGATAAACTACTCATACAAATGCCTCTTGATGTTCCGTGCAATGCATGGGCATCTTGCTAGTTCTAAAAAACTTTCCATCATTTGCCACACTACTGGTTGCAGATGAAGAACCTACCCAAGCACAGCGCGATACACGAGCGACGCATAATTACAAGCTGATATTTTGTTGGACAATGGAGGCTATGACCAATTACTTCTACGGGAACAATTGCAACCAGGAAATTTGAAGGGTTGGTATGAACAAAATTGGAACTGCACATGTACTGCTAAGTGATTCAATACACACATTACCAATCGAGGAGGAGAACGATGGTCGCGGCGGTCTCTGTGCATCATGGTCGGCAACGAGGGCCAGTTCATTGTCCATGACGGCGGTTCTTCTGCGCTTGGCATCGGCTTCCGGGAAGCAGATCCGAGACCGTGGAAGACAATGCCGGGGAAGAGGCTCCGTGTACGACGACGACGGTGGACCGGCTCTAGTGTGGCGTACGAGGTCGTCGATGAGGCAGATGCACTGCGGTGGACGAGTGCGCCGATGGAGAAGGGGAGGAGCACGAAGGCTGCGGTGCCGTGGAGAAGTCTATTTTGGTGTGGGGATAGAAAATGGGGAGTATTCAGGTGTACTACTCTGGGTGCCGGGGTGGGGTTGGCTGGGTAGGGTGAACCTGAAGTTACGAAAACAGGCCCCTACCAAGTGTAATCCGTAAACCTGTTCTGAAGGTCATGATGGTAACTTCGCACTGCTCAAATCAGGGTCGCGGGAGATTTTCCCGCCGACCTCAAAATTTTGTGACACTGAACTACCCGTGTGGCGTGTTGGGTGATTGGGCTAAGCAACTAGCGAGTAGTACTAGTAACTACTAGTAGTCCCTCCGATTTTATTAACTCTGCATATTAGGTTTGACCGAAACCAAACTTCTTAAAGTTTGACCAAGTTTATAGAAAAATATAAACATTTACCATAACAAATATGTATGATGTGAAAGTACATTCAATAATGAATCTAATGCTATTTATTTGTTATTGTATATGTTAATATTTTTTGTAGTAAACTTTCTGAGAGTTTGCAAAACTTGACTTTGACCAATGCTAATACGCGGACTTAAATAAAAACGGAGGGAGTACACATTTGTTTTCTTAGTTTGTAGTGAATTAATCATTTGTTCTAATTGTGAAATAAATATATTAGGCTACTGACTTCGAATGTAATGGTCTATACAATTCAATAGTTACAATCATTGTTGAATTCCAATATGTATACGAGGTCTATAGTACTTCACAATATGCTCAAACTCACATAATCCCAACCAATGAGAATCTAAATGCATTTCATAGTTATTACTTTGTAGGATACAACAAAACCAACCATAACTCTACATCATCCATTATAAAAGCAACATTTTGAACACATCCCAATGTGTGAATGAAACGTGTAGAGAGAGCTTGCGAAGGTGGAGCAGATAGGGTGGTAAATATTGTGTGTATGTGGACAAGACAGTAGGAGACAAACCTAACGAGAGAGAGAGAGAGAGAGAGAAAGAGAGAGAGAGAGAGGAAGAAATTAGGTCTGTGAGATAGATGGAGACATGTAATATACATGAGATGTGTGTGCATCCGGATTCTGTAGACGTGGAAGGAGAAGAGACAACATGTTTGATGAGAGAACTGGAAAAACATGGACGAGAGGGGAAGGATATCGTGGGTTGAGGTATTGATAATTTTGTGCGGGAGAGAGAGGGATTGGTAATTTTGTGTGGGAGAGAGGGGGGGGGGGAGGAGTCAGTCAGACGTCGTCACATCATCCTGCTTCCAAATGGCCCTGCATTCTCTAGTGCAGTGTGGTCACCGTCTTCGATCTCCTCGGTGCCCTCTTTGAAGGTTGAGGTGTTGTGCATGCCGGGGTGTAGAGAAGCACAAGCGAGAGTGGTCGCCATATAGCCTTGGATGGGGATGAATTGTGTGCTCGAGGAAGGGGGAGTGTGTGTGCGATGTGTGTGTGTGTGTGCACTACAAAAAAAAGACACATATGTGATGATACGTGTTTGTCACAGTAGGTCACCTTTTTTGTCATGCATGTACATCCATGACGATTTTATGACAGAATCAAGATAGTCATACCTGTGCTATCGTAGAAGTGTTCCATGACAGTAACAAAAATATCACCACGGAAGTGTTCACTTCCACGACGATAAATCATGCGTCATAGAAGTGCTTTCGTCAAGGGTGACCGACACGTGGCATCCACCATAATGGCTCGCCATTACGCTATCGGGTCCGGTTTTGGATCCGATAACCCGTTAACAGCCCTGACCAATGGGGATTTTCCATGTGTAAAATCATCATTGGCTGGAGGAAACACGTGTCGGCTCACCGTTAGGACAGATGTCATCCACTCATTGGACCAAAGGCGCCTATGATACATCGACACGTGGCACGGCCCAACAGAGGCCCATTCCTTTGGAAAGGCTGGCCCATTTGACTTGGTCAAAAGGTGGCGGCCCGGCCCACGGAAAGCCTGTTAACGGCCTATTCGCATACAGCCCATTTATAGCCTGCTAACCCAGGGCCCGTTACGACCTATCCGAATTAGGCCCAGTAGCGTCATCTGGGCCATTTTAACTTCCGGCCCATGTATAGCCCATGAAGTCTTTCGGCCCATATGAGGCCCTTTGTAACTCTTGGCTCATTAACGGCCCGTGGTGAAACTGACCCGTAATGAACAGTGTACCAATTTATACCCATTAACGGCCCATTATTCCATTGGGCCATTTCCAACCCATGTTATCTTTCGGCCTTCTCAAGGCCCATTTATTCTTGGGCTCATTTCCAGCATTCATTTACTTACGGCCCGTTACTGTCATTTTCTGCTTGTGGGCTAAATTCAGCCTGTGGTTACAGTCGGCCTGTTTGTGGCCCGTTAATAGGTTGGGCCGTTTTCATAACATCATCAAATACAGCCGATTAACAACGGCCCATTATGGTCGACCCATGAACGGACGATTCCAACTCTAGCCCATTTACGACCATAATGCGGTCTGTTATTGGCCCATGTTTGGCCAATCGATCATACGGCTCGTAGAAGGCCCATTGATGACACGGCCCATAGACGGCCCATTGTGTCTACGGCCCGTAGAAGGCCCATTGTTTCTACGCCCCGTAGAAGGCCCATTTTTTCTACGCCCCGTAGAAGGCACATTGTTTCTACGGCCCATAGGAGGCCCACGGTAACTACAGTAAATATTTAGCCCATGGTTATTGTAGCCTAGTTTTAAAAAATAGGTTATTGCGGCCACTAGCAAACCGCGGAAAAAGAACTGCACTGACTACAAGCAAACAAATAAACAAGACAATAAGGAAATAAATAAGCAAGCAACTTACGCTAGCCTATTACAGCTATTACATATATTACATCCACTAGGCATCAAAGTTCGCCACCAATGCAAATATAGGGAACAAAGGAGCATATTAGATACACTGGCCGTCAAAATTGGCCACCAGTGCAAATAAACACGGCAGCAAAACAAGTCGATAACTGAAACAACTTCAGAAGAGCTCAAGAAACGTTATCCTGGGTATCCACCATGCTAGCAATAAGCTTAGCAAGCTTATTAGCTTTGTCCTGTTTGGTGCTAAAATCCTCCAACGCTTGCTGTTGCACCAGAAAGTATGCGCCTGAATGCTCCAGGGACTTCCGCAGTCCTTCCACTTCTTGTCGTAGCATAGCTGATCGATGTTTTTCAGCTTGTATTTGAGACTCAAGAAACCGAACTGATTCAGACAGTGAATTTGAATAGCTTGTGCGAGCGGTAGTGGCAAGTAACTCGAACACTAAACCAAGACAGGACTTTGGGGTTACCTCACTATCTTCAAGATAGTTTTCCTTAGCTGTTTTATCATCTTTGTTGGAGACCAACAAGGATGTCTCACGATCCTGAACCTTATCTGCATTACTTCCTTTATCATTGCTTAATAAGGCACTCTTCCCCAATATTCTGTCAGCATTCTAAAAGAAGAAACAAGTAGACACATAACAAGTTTAGCATGTACTAGTATATGAAACTCATTTCGGTGAACTAGTTCATTAGTAAGGCGGGCAAGATTAAACTACCAAGTCTTCTATTGCCAAGTAGTACATTATAAAAGAATCAAACAAACATATATCTATGTCCTATGGTCACTGCATTGTCTTGCCAAATCAAAATAGTGACACGGTTCAAATCATATTAGTTCAAGAGAAAGAAACACTGAAAGAATACAAAGCGTGGGAAACTACTCGGCACAACAAGATTTCAGATGGGTACCACGGGTCTACATGTACAACAACACTATTGGCCCCGTTATGATGCTAGCAATGTGCATGATATGAGAAGTCAACTCTATACACAATTGAAATTGAAATCAACAGAGCTATTTATAAGAGGAAACCTGTTAAAGAAACATGCCTAAACATACTTGTTGTGCCATTGGAGTTTCCATTGGATTGTTCAATTTAAAAATAAGTTTGTATGAGTAAATACAATGATACAAGAGCAAAGCAGTTTGCACAATAGCAATGAAATCTTAAATGAGAACAGTTGTTCTTAAGGTTTAAGCACTTGTTCTACATGAACAAAGTACAGTAAGACGCAAGCATATAGTACTTAAAATAAAATGAGCTCATAGACCTTACCACATTCTTGGTTCGGGACCAGTAAAGAACAAGGCGTTCCCAGTCATCGTCCAGTAAATGTGTCTCAGGAGAACGTAAGGGAATTTGACGAGTTTCTTTGCCAGTGAAGTATGTTTTCTTCAGGTAATTCCGATACTACCACCAAGCATTCTTGAAGATAGCAGAGGTATTAGCAAAGGTTACCTCATCCTGAGTTTCCAAATTGGTCCTTCTCTATAGAGAAAAATGGGAAAATTTGCTATATTATAACCATCATGGAGGTAGAATGTATGGGACAAAGCAAAGTAATTGCCATGAATAGCATTACTTACACATAACTCCTGGACAAACACCTGCAACTGGCATTTTCCTTCATCTTCAGTATAATATTTCCATGATGGGAAGATACACACATAGGATTTAACAACATCAAATGCGATAGATGGTTGTGCTTCCTCCACAGGAATAGGTGTACTAACTAGTGGAGTTGGGGTTCGCCGTGGTTGTACTGGCGCTTTGGGCACTGGAGCTGCCTTACTAACTGCTCTTGTTTGGGAGCTCTGTGGTGGAGATGGTGTTGTGTCAACAGGAGCTGGGTTACTATCTGTTGGAGTTGGGGTTAGATTGGGTGAAGCTGGTTCTCGGTCCATCGTAGTAGGGGTAAAATCTGTGAGAGTCTGGGTTATGTGTGGTAGGGCTGGTTCTCGTTCATGTACAACCGGGGTGCTATCTCCACCAAGAGGTAGCACTATTTTATTTGAAGACCGTGTTTTTACTCCGCTAGATACTTCCATCACCCGCTCCAATTCAAATGGCTGATAAACAGGAAACATAGTTGAATGTACAAACATTGTATGAGAGACAAATGCAATAGATAGTGTCGAAAAAAGAGGGCATTAAATAGTTGACATGTATATTGTTTAACTAAAACGGATAGCATGACATAATTTCACATATATGATGTCTATCTAAAATGGATAGCATAGCATAACACAATTCAAAGATATAATGACTAACTCACATGACATAATTCACATACATGTTATCTAAGTAACCAGGATCGCATGATATAATTCACATATGTGATTTATATGCTAAGAAGAGGGCATTCACATATATGATGTCTGAACTAAGAACATGGTGTTGAATATTGTGTATATGATGTCTAAACTATGCAATGCAAGACACCATATGCATGATATGAGCAGTAGAACCGTGCCAAGTTAGAGCATACACCTTAGTGGGGGAATAGGACTGGTCATCTGTCTCTGAATCCATCTCTGAGGAGCTATCAGGACCCAGCAAGAGATCTGCTTCGACAGGTAGCATTGTCTGCTCTGAAGGCCTTGTTTTCACTCCAGATTTTTCCATCACCCACTCAAATGGCTGATTCACAGGAAGAGTAGTTTAGTGTACAAACATTGTCGACAAATGGAAATTTAATGAAGAAAAGGATGGGCTAGATATCATTCAAATATATGGTGCCTCGTTAAACAGGATGGCATTGCACATTTCACATATATTATGGCTGGCTAAAAGACATGAGACTGCATAATTCCCATATATGATATTGAAACTAAACAGGTGGCATTACAGAACATGTCTAAACTAAGCAGATGACATATATGATGTCGAAATTAGGCACTGCAAAGTAACATATGCATGATATGACTAAAATCATCATGCCAAGTTAGAGCAAACACCTTGGGGGGTAAATAGGAGTGGTCAGCTGCGTCTGAATCCGCCTCAGAACAGATATCTTCCTTTGGATTACAAT
>NC_041389.1:70348463-70392610 GCF_002162155.2 Triticum dicoccoides
TTGCCATCGTTAATCTAAAGTGGGATTCTAATAGCATCTCCAATAGATCATGTAAAATGCATTACCAAAAAGTGACAGATGTAAAATTTACATCACCAAAAACCACCTAGCTACAACAGATGAGGTAAAAACTGTTGACTCTGAAATTAACTGTCGAAGCTCAAATTTACTGTGGAATATGAATGTTACTGTCGAAACTGAAAGCAGTGGTAGCAGAGAGGCACTTCACATGGGATAGTTTAGGGAGGGCCTGCAGTTCATCTTCAACCTGCACCCCCTGAGCCGCCAGCCACCACCGGCCGAACCCCGCGCCGCCTCGCCGCCCCGAAACAACTCCCCACCGCCGGTCCGCTGCCTTCCCGGCCAGCCGTCTAGCCACCACCCCCCGCACCAAGTTTTTTCTCCAACGATCCCCACGCCACCGCCCCACCACCACGCCCCACCACCGCCGGCGAGCACCGCCCACCCAGAACCCTAAGATAGATAGTGGGGTACCTCTCCGGCGAGCCCCCTCCCCGCTACGGGTGGTTCTTCTTTAACTCCGACGAGCCCCCCACCCTCTGAAAATCGATTGACCCAGAAGTCGATTCAGTTGACTGTAGTGTAGCTAAATCAGAGCAGAGCAGCAGCACAAGCGAGGGGGAGATCAACAGCATCAGCGCGAGTGAGCGAGCGAGAGCCGGAGCAGCAACAGCAGATCCGACTGGTATGGACGCCGCCGCCAAAGGGGCCTCACACTGGGGGAGAGCCGCCGGGGAGATGTCGCCCGTGGCGCTGGCTTCGAGGTAGCCACTCCATGGGGGTGCAGGATGGAGCACCGTCGGCGCCGGGAGGTCGAGTTAAGGAGAAGGTGCGATGCAACTCTTTGGTGGCGCCGAGTAGGCCTCGGCTTCGTCCGAGGAGTCGGTGAGGATGCTGTGGTTCCGGTGGAGTAGGTTAAGGCGGCGCTGTGGGGATGGAGCAGCCACAATAGATGAGGCGATCGTCGGAGCAGCTCCTTGGAGGTGGAGGACGGGGCGGCTGAACCGGCGGGACGACAGGATGGACGACGGATCCTCATCCGGGGAGGTGAATGAGGGACGTCGAGCTGTTGTGGTGGACGACATCGTCGGGGAAGAGGCACCGGCTGGGCAGGAGTGAGGTGGCGGACGGAGGAGGGTGGGGTTTCGCGGCTGGAGCGGAGAGGTTATGGCGGCCAGATTTCGAATGGCGAAAAGGAGGCGATGGGAGGGGGGAACCATGACTTAGGGACGTGCTTGTACAAAATGTAGGGTGTGTTACAAAAGTACCCCCACCGATTTGAACTAGCGGCCCTTTAAGCTCAGGGTTAGAAGGGGGATTTCATGTGTCGGGATTTGGTAGCTGGAGGGAGTTTTCGCGCGCGTTATAATTTCGGGATAGCAAGGCGCGGGTTGTGAAGGCGCCAATTATGGGAGCACGATATCTAAATTTTTGGGATATAACAAGGCGCGGGTTGAATTTTAGGGACAAGCCTAATGTGTAATATTGTACTTGTACGTACCAAATCAATTCGCACTTCCCTCAACGAAAAATAAAACGAAAAAAATAAAAACTATTCACACCACACAAAGAGAGAGTCTTGTCCTGTTTTACTATACAAATGGTATTCAAAGCTACTCCCTCCTTCCATCTATTTAGGGCCTAATGCATTTTTCTAGGCTAAATATGACCAACCAAATATTAGAGCAATAATATATGACATGCAACTTACACAAAGCACATCGTTAAATTCATGTGTGAAAGGGGCTTTCAATGATATAGTTTCCACATTGTGCATGTCATGTACTATTAATCTTGTCAATAGTCAAAGGCGGTCTTAAAAAACGCATTAGGCCCTCTATAGATGGAAGGAGGGAGTATGGATCCATGTTATCTCCAATTAATTTTTTTGCTGGCTGTATAATGCATGTAACCTACTCATGCCAATATTTTAGTGCATTCGAAATGTCTATACTACCGTTGCAATTCGAACTGAATTTGAATTCGTTTCTCTATTTCAATAAGAATCTACAATCATGATTGTTGCCAACTTCAACCATCATTCGTGTATTACCTTAACAACACACCAGATGATTACTATAGTGTAGGATCGAAAGTATGTCTAGAGGGGGGGGGGGTGATTAGACTACTTGACCAAATAAAAACTTAACCTTTTCCCAATTTTAGTTCTTGGCAGATTTTAGCAACTTTAGGACAAGTCAAGCAATCATCACACAATTCAAGCAAGCATGCAAAGAGTATATAGGCAGCGGAAAGTAAAGCATGCAACTTGCAAGAATGTAAAGGGAAGGGTTTGGAGAATTCAAACGCAATTGGAGACACGGATGTTTTTCCCGTGGTTCAGATAGGTGGTGCTATCCTACATCCACGTTGATGGAGACTTCAACCCACGAAGGGTAACGGTTGCGCGAGTCCACGGAGGGCTCCACCCACGAAGGGTCCACGAAGAAGCAACCTTGTCTATCCCACCATGGCCATCGCCCACGAAGGACTTGCCTCACTAGCGGTAGATCTTCATGAAGTAGGCGATCTCCTTGCCCTTACAAACTCCTTGGTTCAACTCCACAATCTTGTCGGAGGCTCCCAAGTGACACCTAGCCAATCTAGGAGACACCACTCTCCAAGAAGTAACAAATGGTGTGTTGATGATGAACTCCTTGCTCTTGTGCTTCAAATGATAGTCTCCCCAACACTCAACTCTCTCTCACAGGATTTGGATTTGGTGGAAAGAAGATTTGAGTGGAAAGCAACTTGGGGAAGGCTAGAGATCAAGATTCATATGGTAGGAATGGAATATCTTGACCTCAACACAAGGGTAGGTGGTTCTCTCTCAGAACATATGAGTTGGAAGTGTAGATGTGTTCTGATGGCTCTCTCCATGAGTGAAGAGGAGGTGGAGGGGTATATATAGCCTCCACACAAAATCCAACCGTTACACACAATTTACCAATCTCGGTGGGACCGAATCAACAAACTCGGTCGGACCGAAATGGTAAACCTAGTGACCGTTAGAGATATTCGATGGGACTGACATGCAACTCGGTAGGACCGATATGATTAGGGTTTGGGCATAATGTAATCTCGCTGAGACCGATTACACAAACTCGGTGAGACCGATTTGGTAATTAGCTAACCAGAGAGTTGGTCAGGTAAACTCGGTGGGACCGATTTGCTCTTTCGGTGAGACCAAAAAGTTACAAAAGGGAAACACGGAGTTTACATTGCAATCTCGGTGGGACCGATCCGCTCTTTCGGTGAGACCGAAAAGTTACAAAAAGGAAAGAGAGAGATTGCAATCCCATCTCGGTGAGACCGAGATCCCTATCGGTAGAACCGATTTGCTAGGGTTTGGCAGTGGCTTATGACATGTGAAACTCGGTGGCGCCGGATAGAAAGAATCGGTAGGACCGAGTTTGGCTTAGGATTTAGGTCATTTGTGGATATGGGAAAGTAGCTGAGGATTTTGGAGCATATCATTAAGCACATGAAGCAAAAGGCTCATTAAGCAACACCTCATCCCTCCTTGATAGTATTGGCTTTTCCTATGGACTCAATGTGATCTTGGATCACTAAAATGTAAAATGAAGAGTCTTGAGCTTTTGAGCTTGAGCCAATCCTTTGTCCTTAGCATTTTGAGGGTTCCACTTTCACCATCCATGCCATGCCAATCATTGAGCTTTCCTGAAATAATTGTCTTGGAATAGCATTAGCTCAATGAGCTATATGTTGTTATGAATTACCAAAACCACCTAGGGATAGTTGCACTTTCATATAGAGATAGATATGAACTATGTGTACTATATGAACTCGAATTCAATCTTTTGAATACACTTGATGTTGATTCCAAATAATAGTACATTTGATATACTAACTAGATATTCATAATCTAACGTACACCATGTTTATCACACAAAGTATAGTGCCCCACCCCCTACATTATGACAAGTATTTAGCCCTGAGCTTCAAAAGCCACACATTAGCCCAAATTATAATCAATGTTCTACATTACGATATCTTCTTCAAGTATCTGTATCCACTTTTTATAATGAATTATGATCTATGTTCGTCTTTAACACCTTCACGATCCTCTTCTCTTTGTAGCTAGCTAGTGCTAATTTTCTATCGTGCATGCACATGCTCGCCCTCCTCTCACCCTCCCTCAGCGTCCCCTCCATGGCGCACGTTCGTTATTTCTCTTTAGGTCGTTCACCCGCGGTGTGTGTAGGCCCCCCGACTCCTTCTTTCCGGCACACACCGGTCGATATACCTCTCTAGCCAAGTGTGCCTACCACAAACACATACTTCCCCTCTTCTCTTCTCACAGTCCATGCCCCCTATGTCCAACACGGTTCCACGCAGGTGCACACTCCCGCCCCTCTTTTCATCGATCTCATAGTCACACACTCCTCCCCCTCAACATAGTAGGCCTCTCGCACCACCTCCTAGTCGCACCCATCTCCCCCTGTCTGTCTCTCCGGACCTTATTTGCTTCTAACACATGCATGCATGTATACGTACTGATCTCCCTCTGCCCTCTCAAATTCAAGTAGGCCAGCCGCCTTGTATCTTTGACGTGGGAAAACACAAATTCGATGGCACTCTTTATCGATCGCGCAGCCACACACTTCATCCCTGTTTTTGATTCTATCAATATCTCACGCCGATGATCCCTCCACTCTCTTCTCGTGGATCGCTCCCTCTATATATGATATATCCATGACTCTGTTTCACACACATTGCATATGTTACGTTTTTTTGTTTGAGATATCATCGACACATTGCCTCGGTTTCGCACAAACCATCTCTCTCACACCCACCCACGTACATACCTGCACCTAAATAAGAGGTGCACGCAGGATGGATGTACTCACGTCTCGTTCCCGGCCACACCCGCGCGGGTACACGGTGGAGTTCGTTTCTGTATGAAAAGGCAGCCCACATGATAGTTTGACGCATATAGCGGTTGTTTACTCGAAGGAGGGTCGGGTACCACGCCTAGATGGAACAAAGTTCGACTTGATGGATTTGTATTAAATAAAGTTATATATTCCTCCTCAATGGCGCATAGTATAGAATATAAAACGATTGTCATGGGAAAAATGGAAAAATCCGCTCCACTATATACAAATGGCCTCTCTCTCTCTCACTGTTGGTCAGTGATCCGGCCACATCCCATCCGCCGATGAAAAGGGAGGATGTGCATCGTTTCTTCGTTCGACGGTGTTGAGGCATCACGTCCCGATCTGCGGTACCCGTCGTTCCCTCTGAACAAGCTCCGGCGCGGTAGGGCCTTCGCCACTTGCTCGCTGCCGCAGTACGGGTAGATCCCAGCCGCCGCGCCCTCCTAGTAACATCCCGATGACCCTCAGGTACAACTTCCTCCGGCCTTGCTCCACTGTCCATCTTCCCACGTTGCTGCATGTGGATCTTCTTTAGTTGTTTGCTTAAAACGTATCTCGGCCGGCGTACTTTCTGTTGGAAATATGCCCTAGAGGCAATAATAAATTAGTTATTATTATATTTCCTTGTTCATGATAATCGTTTATTATCCATGCTATAATTGTATTGATAGGAAACTAAGATACATGTGTGGGTACATAGACAACACCATGTCCCTAGTAAGCCTCTAGTTGACTAGCTCGTTGATCAATAGATGGTTATAGTTTCCTAACCATGGACATTGGATGTCGTTGATAACGGGATCACATCATTAGGAGAATGATGTGATGGACAAGACCCAATCCTAAGCCTAGCACAAAGATCGTAGTTCGTATGCTAAAGCTTTTCTAATGTCAAGTATCATTTCCTTGGACCATGAGATTGTGCAACTCCTGGATACCGTAGGAATGCTTTGGGTGTACCAAACGTCACAACGTAACTGGGTGGCTATAAAGGTGCACTACAGGTATCTCCGAAAGTGTCTGTTGGGTTGGCACGAATCGAGACTGGGATTTGTCACTCCGTGTAAACAGAGAGGTATCTCTGGGCCCACTCGGTAGGACATCATCATAATGTGCACAATGTGACCAAGGGGTTGGTCACGGGATGATGTGTTACGGAACGAGTAAAGAGACTTGCCGGTAACGAGATTGAACAAGGTATCGGTATACTGACGATCGAATCTCGGGCAAGTACAATACCGTTAGACAAAGGGAATTGAATACGGGATTGATTGAATCCTTGACATCATGGTTCATCCGATGAGATCATCGTGGAACATGTGGGAGCCAATATGGGTATCCAGATCCCGCTATTGGTTATTGGCCGGAGAGGTGTCTCGGTCATGTCTGCATGGTTCCCGAACCCGTAGGGTCTACACACTTAAGGTTCGGTGATGCTAGAGTTGTTATGGGAAATAGTATGTGGTTACCAAAGGTAGTTCGGAGTCCCAGATGAGATCCCGGACGTCACGAGGAGTTCCGGAATGGTCCGGCGGTGAAGATCGATATATTGGACAAAGAGTATTGGAGTCCGGAAGTGTTCCGAAGGTACCAGGCTATGGCCAGCATGACCGAAAGGTGTTTCGGGAGCCCCGACAAGTGTTGGAGGGCCTCATGGGCCAAAAGGGAAGGGGCAAACCAGCCCACTAAGGGTTGGTGCGCCCCCCACACCCTTTCCCACGTTACTTGGGGAGGTGAGACGCCTCCACCTGGCTTGGGAGGCAAGCCTCCACCTGTTTGGCTTGGGGGGCAAGTCTCCCTAGGATTTTCCCTAGGGAGATCCAATCTGCCTAGCCGCCGCCCCCTAGGGGAAACCCTAGGGCGCCTCCCCCTCTCCCCTTGCCCCTATATATAGTGGAGGGGTGGGAGGGCAGCCGTGACCTCTTCCCTGGCGCAGCCCTCCCTCCTCCTACCTTCTCCTCCTCCTCCATGGTGCTTGGCGAAGCCCTGCCGGAGAACCACGAGCTCCACCACCACCACGCCATCGTGCTGAACGAGCTCTCCCTCAACTTCTCCTCTCCCCTTGCTGGATCAAGAAGGAGGAGACGTCCTCGGGCTGTACGTGTGTTGAACGCGGAGGTGCCGTCCGTTCGGCACTTAAATCGGAATCAACCGCGATCTGAATCGCTGCGAGTACGACTCCTTCATCCGCGTTCTTGCAACGCTTCCGCTTAGCGATCTACAAGGGTATGTAGATGCACTCTCCTTCCCCTCGTTGCTAGATTTCTCCATAGATTGATCTCGGTGATGCGTAGAAAATTTTGAATTTCTGCTACGTTCCCCAACACTGGCATCATGAGCTAGGTCTATTGCGTAGATTCTATGCACGAGTAGAACACAAAGTAGTTGTGGGCGTTGATCTTGTTTCGATGGTATTGTGGGATGAAGCGGCCCAGACCGACCTTACACGTACTCTTACGTGAGACAGGTTCCACCGACTGACATGAACTTGATGCATAAGGTGGCTAGCGGGTGCCAGTCTCTCCCACTTTAGTCGGATCGGATTCGATGAAAAGGGTCCTTATGAAGGGTAAATAGCAATTGACATATCACGTTGTGGTTTTTGCATAGGTAAGAAACGTTCTTGCTAGAAACCCATAGCAGCCACGTAAAACATGCAAACAACAATTAGAGGACGTCTAACTTGTTTTTGCAGGGTATGCTATGTGATGTGATATGGCCAAAAGAATGTGATGAATGATATGTGATGTATGAGATTGATCATGTTCTTGTAATAGGAATCACGACTTGCATGTCGATGAGTATGACAACCGGCAGGAGCCATAGGAGTTGTCTTTATTTATTGTATGACCTGCGTGTCATTGAACAACGCCATGTAATTACTTTACTTTATTGCTAACCGGTAGCCATAGTAGTAGAAGTAATAAGTTGGCGAGACAACTTCATGGAGACACGATGATGGAGATCATGATGATGGAGATCATGGTGTCATGCCGGTGACGATGATGATCATGGAGTCCCGAAGATGGAGATCAAAAGGAGCAAAATGATATTGGCCATATGATGTCACTTTTTAATTGCATGTGATGTTTATCATGATAATACATCTTATTTGCTTAGAACGACGGTAGTAAATAAGATGATCCCTCATTAAAATTTCAAGAAAGTGTTCCCCCTAACTGTGCACCGTAGCGAAAGTTCGTCGTTTCGAAGCACCACGTGATGATCGGGTGTGATAGATTCTTACGTTCACATACAACGGGTGTAAGCCAGATTTACACACGTGAAACACTTAGGTTAACTTGACGAGCCTAGCATGTATAGACATGGCCTCGGAACACAAGAGACCAAAAGGTCGAGCATGAGTCGTATGGGAGATACGATCAACATGAAGATGTTCACCGATGATAACTAGTCCGTCTCACGTGATGATCGGACACGGCCTAGTTGACTCGGATCATGTATCACTTAGATGACTAGAGGGATGTCTATCTGAGTGGGAGTTCATGAGATGAACTTAATTATCCTAAACATAGTCAAAAGATCTTTGCAAATTATGTCGTAAGCTCGCGCTTTAGTTCCACTGTTTAGATATGTTCCTAGAGAAAATATAGTTGAAAGTTGATAGTAGCAATTATGCGGACTGAGTCCGTGAACTGAGGATTGTCCTCGTTGCTTCGTAGAAGTCTTATGTCCTTAATGCACCACTCGGTGTGCTGGACCTCAAACGTCGTTTGTGGATGTTGCGAACATCGGACATACACGTTTTTGATAACTACGTGATAGTTAAATGGTTTAGAGTTGAGGCACCAAAGACGTTTTCGAAACGTCGCGGAACATATGAGATGTTTCGAGGGCTGAAATTGGGATTTCAGGCTCGTGCCCACGTCAAGAGGTATGAGACCTCCGACGATTTTCTTAGCCTGCAGACTAAGGGAGAAAAGCTCAATCGTTGAGCTTGTTCTCAGATTGTCTGAGTGCGACAATCACTTGAATCGAGTGGGAGTTGATCTTCTAGAGATAGTGATGTTTCTCCAAAGTCATTGCCACCAAGCTGCTAAAGCTTCATGATGAACTATAACATATCAGGGATAGATATGATGATCCTTGAGGTATTCGTGATGTTTGACACCGCGAAAGTAGAAATCAACAAGGAGCATCAATTGTTGGTGAAACCACTAGTTTCAAGAAGGGCAAGGGCAAGAAGGGATACTTCATGAAACAGCAAATCAGCTGCTGCTCTAATGAGGAAACCCAAGGTTGAACCCATACCCGAGACTAAGTGCTTCTGTAATAAGGGGAACAGCCACTGGAGCAGAATTACCCTAGATACTTGGTAGATGAGAAGGCAGGCAAGGTCGATAGATATATATTGGATATGCATTATGTTAATGTGTACTTTACTAGTACCCCTAGTAGCACCAGGGTATTAGATACCGGTTCGGTTGCTAAGTGTTAGTAACTCGAAATAAAAGGCTACGAAATAAACGGAGACTAGCTAAAGGTGAGCTGACGATATGTGTTGGAAGTGTTTCCAAGTTTGATGTGATCAAACATCGCACGCTCCCTCTACCATCAAGATTAGTATTAAACCTGAATAATTGTCTTTTGGTGTTTGTGTTGAGCATAGACATGATTGGATTATGTCTATCGCAATACGGTTATTCATTTAAAGAGAATAATGGTTACTCTATTTATTTGAATAATACCTTCAATGGTCTTGCACCTAAAGGAATGGTTTATTGAATCTCGATCACGGTGATACACATTTTCATGCCAAAAGATATAAGATAGTAATGATAGTACCACTTACTTGTGGCACTGCCATGTAAGTCACATTGGTATAAAACGCATGAAGAAGCTCCATGTTGATGGATCTTTGGACTCACTCGTTTTTGAAAAGTTTGAGGCATGCGAACCATGTCTATTGGTGTATACGCATGAAGAAACTCCATGCAGATGGATCGTTTGGACTCATTTGATTTTGAATCACTTGAGATATGCAAATCATACCACATGGGCAAGATGACTGAAAAGCCTCGGTTTCAGTAAGATGGAACAAGATAGCAACTTGTTGGAAGTAACACATTTTGATGTGTGTAATCCAATGAGTGCTGAGGCATGCAGTGAATATCGTTATGTTCTTACTTCACAGATGATTCGAGTAGATGTTGTATATTTACTTCATGAAACACAAGTCTGAATTATTGAATGGTTCAAGTAATTTCAGAGTGAAGTTGAAGATCATCGTGACAAGAGGATAAAATGTCTATGATATGATCATAGAGATGAGTATCTGAGTTACGAGCTTTGGCACGCAACAAAGACATTGTGGAAATTGTTTCACAATTAATACCGCCTGGAACACCATAGTGTGATGGTGTGTCCGAACATCATAGTTGCACCCTATTGGATATGGTACGTACCATGATGTCTCTTATCGAATTACCACTATCGTTCATGGGTTAGGCATTAGAGACAACCGCACTCACTTTAATAGGGCACCACGTAATTCCGTTGAGACGACATCGTTTGAACTGTGGTTTGGAGAAACCTAAGTTGTCGTTTCTTAAAGGTTTGGGGCTACGACGCTTATGTGGAAAAGTTTCAGATTGATAAGCTCGAACCCAAAGCGGATAAAATACATCTTCATAGGACACCCAAAACAGTTGGGTATACCTCCTAATTCAGATCCGAAAGCAATAGGGATTGTTTCTTGAATCGGGTCCTTTCTCGAGAAAAGTTTGTCTCGGAAAGTTGAGTGGGAGGATGGTGGAGACTTGATGAGGTTATTGAACTGTCACTTCAACTAGTGTGTAGCAGGGCACAGGAAGTTGTTCCTGTGGCACCTACACCAATTGAAGTAGAAGCTTATGATAGTGATCATAGAGTTTCGGATCAAGTCACTACCGTACCTCGTAGGGTGACAAGGATGCGTACTGCTTCAGAGTGGTACAGTAATCCTGTCTTGAAGGTCATGTTGCTAGACAATAATGAACCTACGAGCTATGGAGAAGCGATAGTGGGCCTAAATTCCGACAAATGGTTAGAAGCCAAGAAATCCGAGATAGGATCCATGTATCAGAACAAAGCATGGACTTTGGTGGACTTGCCCAATGATCGGCAAGCCATTGAGATAAATGGATCTTTAAGAAGAAGACGGACGTGGGCGGTAATGTCACCGTCTATGAAGCTCGACTTGTGGCGAAGAATTTTTCACAAGTTCAAGGAGTTGACTACGATGAGATTTTCTCATCCATAGCGATTCTTAAGTCCGTCAGAATCATGTTAGCATTAGCTGCATTTATGAAATCTGGCAGATGGATGTCAAGACGAGTTTCCTTACCAGTTTTCATAAGGAAAGGTTGTATGTGATACAATCAGAAAGGTTTTGTCGATCCTAAGGATGCTAAAAGGTATGCTAGCTCCAACGATCCTTCCATGGACTGGAGTAAGCATCTCGGAGTTGGAATATACACTTTGATGAGATGATCAAAGATTTTGGGTTTATACAAAGTTTATGAGAAACTTGTATTTCCAAAGAAGTGAGTGGGAGCACTGTAGAATTTCTGATAAGTATATGTTGTAAACATATTGTTGATCAGAAATGATGTAGAATTTCTAGGAAGCATATAGGGTTATTTGAAAGATGTTTTTCAATAGAAAACCTGGATTAAGCTACTTGAACATTGAGCATCGAGATCTATAAGGATAGATCAAAATGCTTAATAATACTTTCAAATGAGCGCGTACCTTGACATGATCTTGAAAGTGTTCAGGATAAATCAGTCAAAGAAGGAGTTCTTGCCTGAGTTGTGAGGTACGAAGTTAAGACTTAAAGCTCGACCACGGCAGAAAAGAGAGAAAGGACGAAGGTCGTCCCCTATGCTTTAGACGTAGGCTCTATAGTATGCTATGCTGCGTACCGCACCTGATGTGTGCCTTGCTACATATCTGGCAAGAGGGTACAAAGGTGATCAAGGAGTGGATCACCAGATAGCGGTCAAAATTATCCTTAGAGGAATAAGGATATGTTTCTCGATTAGGGAGGTGATAAAGAGTTCGATGTAAAGGGTTACGTCGATGCAAGCTTTAACACCTATCCGAATGACTCTGAGTAGCAAACCGGAAACGTATAGTGGAGCAACAATTTGGAATAGCTCCAAGTGGAGCGTGGAAGCAGCATTTACAATATGACCTAGAGATTTGCGAAGTACATACGGATCTGAATGTTGTAGACCCGTTGACTAAAACCTCTCTTACAAGCAAAACATGATCAAACCCCAGAACTCATTGAGTCTTAATCACATGATGATGTGAACTAGTTTAATGACACTAGTAAACTCTTTGGATGTTGGTCACATGGTGATGTGACCTGTGAGTGTTAATCACATGGCGATGTGAACTAGATTATTGACTCTATTGCAAGTGGGAGACTGTTGGAAATATGCCCTAGAGGCAATAATAAACTAGTTATTATTATATTTCCTTGTTCATGATAATCTTTTATTATCCATGCTATAATTGTATTGATAGGAAACTAAGATACATGTGTGGGTACATAGACAACACCATGTCCCTAGTAAGCCTCTAGTTGACTAGCTCGTTGATCAATAGATGGTTACAGTTTCCTAACCATGGACATTGGATGTCGTTGATAACGGGATCACATCATTAGGAGAATGATGTGATGGACAAGACCCAATACTAAGCCTAGCACAAAGATCGTAGTTCGTATGCTAAAGCTTTTCTAATGTCAAGTATCATTTCCTTGGACCATGAGATTGTGCAACTCCCGGATACCGTAGGAATGCTTTGGGTGTACCAAACATCACAACGTAACTGGGTGGCTATAAAGGTGCACTATAGGTATCTCCGAAAGTGTCTGTTGGGTTGGCACGAATCGAGACTGGGATTTGTCACTCCGTGTAAACGGAGAGGTATCTCTGGGCCCACTCGGTAGGACATCATCATAATGTGCACAATGTGACCAAGGGGTTGGTCACGGGATGATGTATTACGGAACGAGTAAAGAGACTTGCCGGTAACGAGATTGAACAAGGTATCGGTATACCAACGATCGAATCTCGGGCAAGTACAATACCGTTAGACAAAGGGAATTGAATACGGGATTGATTGAATCCTTGACATCGTGGTTCATCCGATGAGATCATTGTGGAACATGTGGGAGCCAATATGGGTATCCAGATCCCGCTATTGGTTTTTGGCCGGAGAGGTGTCTCGGTCATGTCTGCATGGTTCCCGAACCCGCAGGGTCTACACACTTAAGGTTCGGTGACGCTAGAGTTGTTATGGGAAATAGTATGTGGTTACCAAAGGTAGTTTGGAGTCCCGGATGAGATCCCGGACGTCACGAGGAGTTCCGGAATGGTCCGGCGGTGAAGATCGATATATTGGACGAAGGGTATTGGAGTCCGGAAGTGTTCCGGAGGTACCAGGCTATGGCCAGCATGACCGAAAGCTGTTTCGGGAGCCCCGGCAAGTGTTGGAGGGCCTCATGGGCCAAAGGGGAAGGGGCAAACCAGCCCACTAAGGGTTGGTGCGCCCCCCACACCCTTTCCCACGTTACTTGGGGAGGTGGGACGCCTCCACCTGGCTTGGGAGGCAAGCCTCCACCTGTTTGGCTTGGGGGGCAAGTCTCCCTTGGATTTTCCCTAGGGAGATCCAATCTGCCTAGCCGCCGCCCCCTAGGGGAAACCCTAGGGCGCCTCCCCCTCTCCCCTTGCCCCTATATATAGTGGAGGGGTGGGAGGGCAGCCGTGACCTCTTCCCTGGCGCAGCCCTCCCTCCTCCTACCTTCTCCTCCTCCTCCATGGTGCTTGGCGAAGCCCTGCCGGAGAACCACGAGCTCCGCCACCACCACGCCGTCGTGCTGACGGAGCTCTCCCTCAACTTCTCCTCTCCCCTTGCTGGATCAAGAAGGAGGAGACGTCCTCGGGCTGTACGTGTGTTGAACGCGGAGGTGCCGTCTGTTCGGCACTTAGATCGGAATCAACCGCGATCTGAATCGCTGCGTACGACTCCTTCATCCGCGTTCTTGCAACGCTTCCGCTTAGCGATCTACAAGGGTATGTAGATGCATTCTCCTTCCCCTCGTTGCTAGATTTCTCCATAGATTGATCTTGGTGATGCATAGAAAATTTTGAATTTCTGCTACGTTCCCCAACACTTTCCATCTTGCAATCTCGTCCTCAAACGTCAAACCATTTTTGATAAACCACCATGCTGCTATCTTTCCCTTATTACATGGAATATGCTTCTTTCTTGTCGGCGTATGTGTCTTCAACTCGTGTTATTCGCCAGTAATTGTTTCCTTTCTACCTCTTTTTTGCAAACAGGGCTAGCCATTTCACCTCGTTGCTATTGCGACCTTTTGGTGAACTGCACAAATCACTTTTTTTCTTAAGAGTGTTTTGTGCAGTTCCGCCAAAATGTCACACGGGCAACGTTTTTACATTTCTGTGGGACTGCAGAAAGGGAGATTGGTTTTGCTATCCTCCTCATCCAACTCCTGCCTAATCTTCTCCAACAAGTAGTTAGTCCTAAAGAGAGATTGCAGAGGTGATCAGCTTCTATTTGTGTGTGTTATGTTTCATCATCTAGTTCCACTATTATTGTAATCACACTAACTGGATATCTTTGCAAACAGGGATGGTCAGCTCGATTTTAGTGGAGCTGCACAAAATGATCGGATTGTGGTGTCCTCCGTACACCCCCTTTTTGGCGACAGCGCTGGGTGAAACTAGCTGCCAAGCAATGAACACTGTGCCCAGGAAATGGACCCATGCCTACGAACAACATCGATCAATTATATATTTTTCTTTATTTGTAGACCTTCTCACAACTTTGTCTTTAGTTGTGATGTGAATATTGGCGCTGATCTGCGAACCATTGAGATTCATTAGCAGCCATGGTAGTTTCATTTGTATTTGATGGAATGTTGTAACGAGAAAATCTTGAGGCAAGAGGACACATGAATCCTAAGTTGAAACCTTTTTTTTCCTGCGGGAACCAGTGTTGAAACCTTCATATCATCATAGTACAATTTCATTAAAATTATGCGTACATATAAACAAATCCTGAAGGACTGATAGCAATGACAGAAACAATTCAACTTTGTTTTGCCGACATGTGGGACATCCTTCATCCGGCTCCACCTGCCTTGCAGCAATATTGAGTGCACAACTGCAGGGAAAGATTCACCCTGGTCGTTGCGCCACATTAGTAATGACTAGTGAGTAGTCAAATCACAGAGCCCCACCTTTGCCACAGTAAGTTGCTCGGACGAAGCAATCATCATTTCTCTGTTCCTTGAATCCGCTTGTACTCCCATATTCCCAGAGTAATAAGTTGCTCGGGCGAAGCAACCATCACTTCACCTTTCCCACAGTAAGTACCTCCTTGGGCCCACTAAAAAATCACTTTTCTCTCTCCATCAAGTGCATTTATTGTCAATCTAACCCTGCCACTGAAACACCTCTTTGGCTATTGTTAGTTCAGGGTTAGTCATGAGTTAGTCTAACCTCTAGCTAAGTTAGAGTATCCAAAAATGAGCAGTATAGGACATGCAAGTTGCTCAAAGCATACAGTCAAATTCATACGTGAAAGGATCTTTTTTCTTTTTGAAAACGGAACGTGAAAGGATCTTCGAATGATATAATTTTCAAATTATATAAAATCTTATCAATAGTCAAAGGCAGCCTTGAAGAATACATTAGGCCATATAAAATCTTATCAATAGTCAAAACCAAGTGTTACTACTACACCAAAGAAGTTCAAAACGAGATACTGGACCACTCACGGCACGGCACGCCTGTCTCGTTTGGTCCGTCGGTCAAAGCGCTTCCTCTTCTTGGCATAACAATAGAGTACAGTAATTTTTTTAGAATGCTCTTGGCATGTCGCTAACATGTGATGAGTTAACCGACCTCAATAGACGACAAAACACCAGCCCGCCGCACTTTGAGAGAGACGAGGAGCGAGAAGCGATACAGGCTGGTGGATTACTAGAGCTAGGTGTCACACGGAGGCCAAGAAATATGGTGATAGCGTGGGTTGGCCACGTACAGTATGATGTAACTACACTGGGCTGCCGTGTTTCGTACTCTTCCGGTCTACTGTGGAGATGATTGGTTGATTTTATAACGCTGAATAATATAAAATACTATGAGTGCAGACGCTCCACCATGAGGTTCCTTGCTCCTTCTTGGTCGTCGAGAATCTATGTTCTTCCACTCTTTTTTTTGACATGAGATTTTTTCATCCTTTTGCCAACACGCGGGACATCTAGCATCAAGGTGCACGTGTCATGCAAGAAAATGGAGATAAGCAGTGTGGAAGTGAGTCGTGCACTACGATGGCACCTAGTACTACGTAATATTTTTCCTCCTTGATGGCACGTGAATACTGCACGTACTCAATGACGGAGCACGGGATGGTAGACATGGACTGATGGACATGGTCGGCCCTTTTTGGAGAGAGTACTGAATACATATTAAAGTTGATGTGTTCTGTCAACTCGCAGAACGACGAGAAGCACACACTGAATGACGAAGCACGGGATGGTAGCCATGGACATGGTCAACCCTTTTTGAAGACTAATGCACTACTTTTGACTTGTCCGGTCTACTCGCAAACAGGGAGAAGCTTTGCTTACTAGTAGTACACTATCGACTGTAGTACCATCATCATTGTTCGAATTTCGGAAGAGACAAGAGAACTTAATGTTTAATTGCAAATTAATAGCATTGCATGCAATGAACTAACCACTGCATGTCGTGTTTGCTAGTCTCAAGTCATTAAAAACATGCACACCCACATCTCTTTGGTTGATATGTCAAGAAAGAAGAAACGAGGTAGAAGTTAATGCACCACGCCTAAGTATTTTGGGATTATTTGGTTTTCGTAAGATGACACCTAGACGATGTGTCGGTGGGAACGACACCTATGGGATCAAAAGAATCCCTACTACGGTTAGCGGGGCACGGGGTCGTGAGAAGAGCGGATCAAACAGATAGTACACAGTTTGTTTCTCCAGGTTCGGGCCGCGAGGATGCGTAAAACCCTACTCCTACATTGGTGGATGTATATTCCTGTCCTTGAGTTAGCTCTGGGGCGTTTAGGAGCTCCGAAAAGCCGAATCCTTCTCCTGGTCGCCACGGGCCTCCTTTTATAGAAAAAAGGGTAGCCATAGTGGCACACAGGAGGTGGAAAGGGTATAGTGATGCGAGGTTATCCCTCGCATTACATGACAAGGCGCATTTAATGCATCTCGCTTAGGTGTCCTTGCTTTATCGGGGATGGGGGAGAAATTCGTCTCGTCCGTCGCCGCTCCTTCTTGTGTCGACACGCGCCCTGGCCACCGATGCCTGTGATGCCATGTAGGTAGGCAGGCAGCTGAGGGGGCGCAGTGGTGGGTCTTCATGAAGATCTGCATGCCGCCACGCAGGTGCCTGTTCAGCTGGTTTGGTTGGCAGCTGCATGCGTATGGCGGTGGAGGTTTAGTCGGCATGGGCCTGATGGTGGCCCTGCGGATGTCCTCGGCAAGGGCCTTGCCAGGGCCCCGGCAAGGGTCTTGCCGAGGCGCCTGCTGTCATCCCCGACAAGGCGCTTGCCGGGGGTCTTGTGGTCTTCCTCGGCTGGGATCCCGCCAAGGGTCGTCATCTTCTATATCTGATTGTGAATGTTTCTTCACAAAGATCTGCATGCCACCGCGGAGGGGTCCCCCGAATCCTTTCCCTATGGGGGCAGTGGACTCAAGGGTAATTTGCTCCATAGGCGTGGGGCGAGTTGCCGCGGCAAGGGTCTTGCCGGGGTTACTAAAACTGTCTCCCGGCAAGGATCTTGCCAGGGGAGTCCGCTTCGTCCCTTTTGCTCTTCTGGTCTTGGCCTTGGCGTCGTTCTAGTTCCCTTGAGCTTCGGTCTTAGCCTGGCTCACCTCCCTTGCCTTGCTTGGTGTGGTGGTGCCCGTGGCTCAGACTGCCCGTGCACAGTTATAGGGGTACAGGAAGTGCACCCCCTTTTTGTACACCGAAAGGAGCCCCCGGGCCTGGGCCACACATTAGCGCAACGCGTTGTTGGGCTAGGCCTAGAACGGTGCACGGGCAGGCGGGACGGTTTTTACCGCGGTAATATTTTTCGCGCGCCGCGCCTCCCATGTTCCGTGCGCATGGCGCAGTGTGGAGGGTTGCGTGTGACGTGGGCAGCATGCGTGGGGCGGTCCCCACAGGCATGCGTCACATCATAGTAAAGAGGTGGCTTCGCGCCTTCCCCGTAAACGGAGGGAGGCGTGGAGGCGCAACCCATTTAACTGAATGGGGCCAAGGCGCGGTCTTCAAGGCGTCCACTCCCCACGATCACGGGGCGGGGAGAGCTCGCCCCACCCGTCTCCTCCATTCTGTACGCCTGCCAAGTGTCTCCCATGCGCTTGGGGTGGTGATGATGGAGGCGGGAAACCGGGCCGTCGCTGGTTGGGGCAGCGGGTCAGCCCTGGTTCCCTGCGCCTCTCCCGTCTCGATTGGTCGAGCGGGGCGGCCGAGCCTCGACCCCACCCCTTTATAAGGAGCGGGGAGGGGGAACGGCACCTCGCATTCTTCTATGTTCTCCTTCCTTTAGCTTCTGCTTGTTTCTTCCACTCGTCATGGAGGGAGGAAATCCTGGTCCTTCAACGGTGGCGGCGCGGGTTGCTGCTCGACAACACACTCCTCCTTCTCCTGAACTCACGGTGGTAGAGCCGGCCGCGAGGGGAAGGGGCAGGGGGCGAGGCCATGGGCGAGGTCGGGGCAGAGGCCACAGTGGGGGCGGCGCGCCGCCCTCTCCCCCGCCGGCGGTTCCTCCTCCGATGGAGGGTCACGTCAGGGACAACCCTTGTGAATTCTTTGTCAGGCTACGCCAGCCGCCGCACCGTCGTCTTCGTCTTCCGACTCCATTTGCGCGGGAGATGGAGCTGGATCCGCTGCAGTCGCTGCGGCTGCACATGAGGGGCTGTGGGATCAGTGGTATGCCGGTCCGCGTCGACTTCCCTGCCCCTCATGTGATGTATCTCCGTCGAGGATGGAAGACGTTCACTCGTATCCACAGCCTGACGGATGGGCTCACTCTCCATTTTAAGCTGATGGAGGGTGGCCTTCTCTCCGTCAAGGTCTTCGGGCACTTCGGGACTCGTGCAAGATGCTGCGTGGAGAGCTCTTCTGATGACGAAGATTCCTCCTCGAGCAAGAGTGACGAGGAGGACAGCGACAACGACGACGAGGGCGGTAGGCGGCAGGATGACGGGTCCGACTAGGTGTCGGATGCGGCTCCGTGCGGCATCGGTGACCCATCATCCATGCTGCCGGCTCCTTGAACTTCTCGGGGTCGTCCCCTTGGGTGGCTGGCGTTGGGAGGCTACGGAAGAGGGAGAGGGCGGGCGGCAAAGCCGTCAAGTCGGAGTACGCGGGCACCGATGCCTTCGACGCGTACTGACGTCCTGCCGCCTCGTCTTCGAGCTCTGCTTCTGGCGCCGCCATCACCATCCAGCCCTTGGACGGCCACCAAGACGTTCTCTTGGTGTCTTCTGCCACTCGTAGCTCGTCTAGGCGCCCCTTTTTCCCTTTTCGCTTCCTTGACCTGCCTCCTGAGGAGAAGGACAAGAAAGGGATTACGGGTATCTTATCTCCTTTTAGTTTGTAAGCTTCGGGCCTTTGTTGAATTTAAAACTTGTAATCCTCTCATTCATGTTTTTCATTCCCTATGGACTGTACCTGAGTGGAATGTTTTTAATGAAAAAGGGATGTTTGCCGGGTCATTTGTTTGTGGGTGAAACCCACGACAAGGAATAAATCCTTGATACCTTTAAGATAAACATTTTCTTGCCCGGCAACAGGCCTCGCCATCTCCCCACTTCATTCGATCTTCCTCACGCCTTTGGCGGAGGCCAGGATGAAGTGGGTTTAGGCTCCTCGTTCTATCCTTTTGCTGCCGCTACTACGACCAAACTCGGTCCCAGGAACGGGCCCTAGGGCCTAGAGTTAGGGCAGCATGGTAGTTTGAGGATAAAACGAGGTTTCACATACCTCAGTCCATAAGGAAATGTATGATAAGGGATGAAAAACTTATCTGAATCTGCAGCCCCCGGCAACCCTGGTTTGCCGTGGGTGAATCTTTGCTCTTGCAGCCCCCGGCAATACTGGCTTGCCGGGGCCTAGATGCTGGCTTGTTCCTTTTTTTTCTCCCCAAGTGGTTTGGCAAGGATATCTGTGTGCCCTGCGAACCAAAGAAGACAAAAGAAAGACAAAGAGATGCAAACTCGACCTCTAAGCTAGGGGTTAGCCGCCGCTAAGCACTATCAACCCTAACCAAGGACGAGACTCGACCTAGCATGCATGCTATAACTTAGGGTGCCAGCACTTCATTTATTTATGCTCAAGGTCTACGCCTGGCTTTGTACAAAGGGTTACATGCGTCATCGGCAAGGCTTGTACAAAAGGTGGCTTGCCGGGGGCCCGACAAGCCGCGCCTCACGGGTAAAACTTGCGAAGATGCTCAATGTTCCAGGAGTTACTCATCGGAACGGCATCTTCTGTCTCCAGGTGGACTGCGCCGGGCCTGGTGACTCGTACTACCCGATAAGGGCCTTCCCACTTTGGCGTCAACTTGTTGGAATTCCTGGCCGATTGAACGCGCCGAAGAACAAGGTCGCCTTCCTCAAAGCTTCGGGCACGAACCTTGCGGCTATGGTAGCGGCGCAAGGCTTGCTGGTAGCACGCTGCTCCCGCCCGAAGACGATCTTCCTCAAGGAGCGTTGCGTCATCTTGCCGCAATTGCTCTTGCTTAAGCTCGTCATAAGCGAGTACTCGAGGTGACCCGTATATGAGTTCCGTGGGGTGAACTGCTTCTGCCCCGTATACCAGGGCAAAGGGTGTCTGGCCTGTTGGAAATATGCCCTAGAGGCAATAATAAAAGTATTATTATATTTCATTGTTCATGATAATTGTCTTTTATTCATGCTATAACTGTATTATCCGGAAATCGTAGTACACGTGTGAATACTTAGACCACACAATGTCCCTGGTAAGCCTCTAGTTGACCAGCTCGTTGTGATCAACAGATAGTCATGGTTTCCTGACTATGGACATTGGATGTCATTGATAACGGGATCACATCATTAGGAGAATGATGTGATGGACAAGACCCAATTCTAAGCATAGCATAAAAGATCGTGTAGTTCGTTTTGCTAGAGCTTTGCAAGTGTCAAGTATCTCTTCCTTCGACCATGAGATCGTGTAACTCCCGGATACCGTAAGAATGCCTTGGGTGTACCAAACATCACAACGTAACTGGGTGACTATAAAGGTACATTACAGGTATCTCCGAAAGTAGCTGTTGGGTTGACACGGATCGAGACTGGGATTTGTCACTCCGTATGACGGAGAGGTATCTCTGGGCCCACTCGGTAATGCATCATCATATTGAGCTCAATGTGACCAAGGTGTTGGACACGGGATCATGCATTACGGTACGAGTAAAGTGACTTGCCAGTAACGAGACTGAACAAGGTATTGGGATACCGACGATCGAGTCTCGGGCAAGTAACGTACCGATTGACAAAGGGAATTGCATACAGGGTTTGATCGAATCCTCGACATAGTGGTTCATCCGATGACAACATCGAGGAGCATGTGGGAGCCATCATGGGTATCCAGATCCCGCTGATGGTTATTGACTGAGGTAGTCTCGGTCATGTCTGCATGTCTCCCGAACCCGTAGGGTCTACACACTTAAGGTTCAGTTACGCTAGGGTTATAGGGATATGTATATGCAGTAACCCGAATGTTGTTCGGAGTCTCGGATGAGATCCCGGACGTCACGAGGAGTTCCGGAATGGTCCGGAGGTAAAGATTTATATATGGGAAGTCCTGTTTCGGGCATCGGGACAAGTTTCGGGGTTATCGGTATTGTACCGGGACCACCGGAAGGGTCCCGGGGGTCCACCGGGTGGGTCCACCTGTCCCGGGGGGCCACATGGGCTGGTGGGGGTGCGCCTTGGCCTAATGGGCCAAGGGCACCAGCCCCACATAGGCCCATGCGCCTAGGGTTCAAGGGGGGCAAGAGTCCTAGGAGGGTAAGGCACCTCCTAGGTGCCTTGGGGGGAGGGAAAACCCCCCTTGGCCGCCGCACCCCCTAGGAGATTGGATCTCCTAGGGCCGGCCACCCCCCCTTGGCACCCCTATATATAGTGGGGGAGAGGAGGGACTTCATACCTGAACGTCTCGGCCTTTGGTTGCCTCCTTCTCCCTCCCCAACACCTCATCCACCTCCATAGTGCTTAGCGAAGCTCTGCCGGAGTACTGCAGCTCCACCAACACCACGCCGTCGTGCTGCTGCTGGTGCCATCTCCCTCAACCTCTCCTCCCTCCCTTGCTGGATCAAGAAGGAGGAGACGTGGCTGTTCCGTACGTGTGTTGAACGCGGAGGTGCCGTCCGTTCGGCGCAGGTCATCGGTGATTTGGATCACGTCGAGTACGACTACATCATCACCTTGCAAGCTTCCGCACGCGATCTACAAGTGGTATGTAGATGCAAACTCTCTCCCTAGACTCGTTGCTTAGATGAACTCATAGATGGATCTTGGTGAAACCGTAGGAAAAATTTTAATTTTCTGTAACGTTCCCCAACATGGCCGGTGGCTCGATTTGGTGTCGTTCTGATTGACCAAATAACCGCCGGCAATTCATCAATCTAGCGCCTTCCACTCTTGTGCAGTCTGTCAAAGGTCTTTGTCCTCAGGCCTCGTAGTACTTCACCATTTGCCCTCTCAGCTTGACCATTGCTTTGTGGGTGAGCAACGGAAGCGAAACAGACCTTGCTGCCGAGGTCTTGAATATATTGCATGAAGGTGTGGCTTGTGAACTGCGTGCCGTTGTCGGTGATGACCCTATTGGGTACACCAAAACGGCACACCAGTCCTTTGAAGAACTTGACGGCTGACTGTGCTGTGACCTTCCTCACTGCTTCCACTTCTGGCCACTTTGTGAACTTGTCAATTGCAACGTACAAGTACTCAAAGCCCCCGACAGCGCGGGGGAAAGGGCCCAGTATGTCGAGCCCCCAGACCAAGAAAGGCGAGGAGAGAGGAATGGTTTGAAGGGCTTGAGCTGGCTGATGAAGCTTCTTTGAAAGGAGCTGACACGCTTCACACCTGGTGAATAGTGTCGTCGCATCCTGGAGGGCGTTGGGCCAGAAGAAGCCTTGCCGAAACGCTTTGCCAGAAGGGCCCTCGACCCTATGTGGGATCCACATATGCCTCCATGTATCTCTGCCAACAGCCCCACTCCTTCCTCTCGAGGGATACACTTCAATTTCACACCGTTCGGCCTCTTTCTGTAGAGGACGTCATCGACGAACTAATACGTAGTAGATCGACGGGCTACTTTTTCCGCTTCTTCCTGATCCTGAGGAAGTTCCCCTATTTGGAGGAATCGGACGGTATGCTGTGCCCACGCTGGAGCCTGGAGCTCGACGACGAGGATTAAAGGCATTTCCTCCGCTATAGGAGCGGCTATCTCCACGGCAAGAGCTTGATGCTCCGTCGGAGATAGCCGTCCCGTGGCAGGCTCAGTGTCTCCGGCAACATCCTTGCCAGCGGCTTCGGGGAGCTCGGCGGGAAAGTACTTGCCGGGCCCTGATTTTCTCCTCTTGTTTTGTTCTGTTGATGGATCAACGGATGGCTGAGTTAGCTGAAGCACAAAGGTACCTGGTTCCACAGGTAGCTTGAGGGCAGCGCGTTTTGACAGGTAATCGGCGATGTCGTTCTCTGCTCGGGGAACGTGCTCTGCCTGTATACCGTCAAAACGCTCTTCCAGCTTCCTCACTTCATCGACGTAGGCCTTCATCAATGGGCTCTGGTAATCCTTGTTGACTTGTTTGACGAAAAGTTGCGAGTCGCCCCTGACAATGAGTTTCTTGATTCCGAGGTCTGCCGCGATCCTAAGACCAGCAAGCAGCCCCTCGTACTCAGCAGTATTGTTTGTCGACACCTCCCTGGGGAAGTGCATCTGGACCACGTACTTGAGGTGCTCTCCGATGGGCGCGACAAGCAGTACGCCAGCCCCGGCGCCCTGTAAGGAGAAAGCTCCATCAAAGTACATGACCCGGTTGCAACTTGCCTCTTTGCCGGGGAGAACAGTCTCCTGGGTTTCTTCATCAGGCGTCGTGGTCCACTCTGCAACGAACTCCGCCAGGACTCGGCTTTGAATCGTCGAGGTACTCTCAAACTTGAGGCCAAAGCTGGACAGCTCCAGTGCCCATTCTACAATTCTTCCCGTTGCATCCGGATTGTGCAATATCCGTTGCAGAGGGAGGCGAGTAACGACGGTGATCTCGTGTGCCTGGAAGTAGTGATGCAGCTTCCTCGAGGCCATAAGAAGGCCGAAGAGCAGTTTCTGCACACCGGAGTACCTTGATCTAGCCCCCTGCAGGAGGGAGCTAACAAAGTAGACCGGGTGCTGCATCATTTTCTTCCTTGGCGGCACTCCAACCGGCTGTGTCGTCTCTGCACCAACGGCATCAGGCTCTGTCGCTGCTATCACCTCGTCATCAATTTCTCTCTACGCCACTAGCGCGGCGCTGACCACCTGGTTCGTTGCCGCCAGGTATAGCAGCAACAGTTCTTGTGGCCTAGGCGCAACTAGTACTGGCGTGGAGGAGAGATACCTCTTAAAATCTTGCAATGCTGCTTCCGCTTCTGGCGTCCATTCCATCGGGCCCGCCTTTTTCAAAATCTTGAAAAAGGGAAGGGCGCGCTCGGCGGACTTGGAAATGAACCTGCTCATGGCGGCAACGCAACCAGCAAGCCGACGTACATCCTTGACCCGCTCGGCGGACTTGGAAATGAACCTGCTCATGGCGGCAACGCAACCAGCAAGAGGAAAACCATGATAATGATCAAAGTACTTCGGATCAAGTTACTGCTGAACTTCGTAGGTCCACAAGGACACGTTCCGCACCAGAATGGTACGGCAACCCTGTCCTGGAAATCATGTTGTTAGACAACAATGAACCTTCGAACTATGAAGAAGCAATGACGGGCCCGGATTCCAACAAATGGCTTGAAGCCATGAAATCCGAGATAGAATCCATGTATGAAAACAAAGTATGGACTTTGACAGACTTGCCCGATGATCGGCGAGCGATAGAAAACAAATGGATCTTTAAGAAGAAGACGGACGCGGATGGTAATGTTACCATCTATAAAGCTCGACTTGTCGCTAAGGGTTATCGACAGGTTCAAGGGATTGACTACGACGAGACATTCTCTCCCATAGCGAAGCTAAAGTCCGTCCGAATCATGTTAGCAATTGCCGCATACTATGATTATGAGATATGGCAGATGGACGTCAAAACAGCATTCCTTAACGGGCATCTTAAGGAAGAACTGTATATGATGCAGCCGGAAGGTTTTGTCGATCCTCGGAACGCTAACAAAGTATGCAAGCTCCAGCGATCCATTTATGGACTGGTGCAAGCATCTCGGAGTTGGAACATTCGCTTTGATGAGATGATCAAAGTGTTTGGGTTTATGCAGACTTATGGAGAAGCCTGCGTTTACAAGAAAGTGAGTGGGAGCTCTGTAGCATTTCTCATATTATATGTAGATGACATACTCCTGATGGGAAATAATATAGAATTTCTGGACAGCATTAAGGCCTACTTGAATAAGTGTTTTTCAATGAAGGACCTTGGAGAAGCTGCTTATATATTAGGCATCAAGATCTATAGAGATAGATCGAGACGCCTCATAGGTCTTTCACAAAGTACATACCTTGATAAGATTTTGAAGAGATTCAGAATGGATCAGTCCAAGAAGGGGTTCTTGCCTATGTTACAAGGTATGAGACTGAGCTCAGCTCAGTCACCGACCACGGCAAAAGATAAAGAAGAGATGAGTGTCATCCCCTATGCGTCAGCCATAGGATCTATTATGTATGCCATGCTGTGTACCAGACCCGATGTAAACCTTGCCATAAGTTTGGTAGCAAGATACCAAAGTAATCCCGGCAAGGAACACTGGACAGCGGTCAAGAATATCCTGAAGTACCTGAAAAGGACAAAGGACATGTTTCTCGTTTATGGAGGAGACGAAGAGCTCGTCGTAAAGGGTTACGTCGACGCTAGCTTCGACTCAGATCCGGATGACTCTAAGTCACAAACCGGATACGTGTATATGTTGAATGGTGGAGCAGTAAGCTGGTGCAGCTGCAAGCAGAGCGTCGTGGCGGGATCTACGTGTGAAGCGGAGTACATGGCAGCCTCGGAGGCAGCACATGAAGCGATTTGGGTGAAGGAGTTCATCACCGACCTAGGAGTCATACCCAATGCGTCGGGGCCGATCAAACTCTTCTGTGACAACACTGGAGCTATTGCCCTCGCAAAGGAGCCCAGGTTTCACAAGAAGACCAGGCACATCAAGCGTCATTTCAACTCCATCCGTGAAAATGTTCAAGATGGAGACATAGAGATTTGCAAAGTGCACACGGATCTGAATGTCGCAGATCCGTTGACTAAACCTCTCTCGTGTGCAAAACATGATCAACACCAGAACTCTATGGGTGTTCGATTCATCACAATGTAACTAGATTAGTGACTCTAGTGCAAGTGGGAGACTGTTGGAAATATGCCCTAGAGGCAATAATAAAAGTATTATTATATTTCATTGTTCATGATAATTGTCTTGTATTCATGCTATAACTGTATTATCCGGAAATCGTAATACACGTGTGAATACTTAGACCACACAATGTCCCTGGTAAGCCTCTAGTTGACCAGCTCGTTGTGATCAACAGATAGTCATGGTTTCCTGACTATGGACATTGGATGTCATTGATAACGGGATCACATCATTAGGAGAATGATGTGATGGACAAGACCCAATCCTAAGCATAGCATAAAAGATCGTGTAGTTCGTTTCGCTAGAGCTTTGCAAGTGTCAAGTATCTCTTCCTTCGACCATGAGATCGTGTAACTCCCGGATACCGTAAGAATGCCTTGGGTGTACCAAACGTCACAACGTAACTGGGTGACTATAAAGGTACATTACAGGTATCTCCGAAAGTAGCTGTTGGGTTGACACGGATCGAGACTGGGATTTGTCACTCCGTATGACGGAGAGGTATCTCTGGGCCCACTCGGTAATGCATCATCATATTGAGCTCAATGTGACCAAGGTGTTGGACACGGGATCATGCATTACGGTACGAGTAAAGTGACTTGCCGGTAACGAGACTGAACAAGGTATTGGGATACCGACGATCGAGTCTCGGGTAAGTAACGTACCGATTGACAAAGGGAATTGCATACAGGGTTTGATCGAATCCTCGACTTAGTGGTTCATCCGATGACAACATCGAGGAGCATGTGGGAGCCATCATGGGTATCCAGATCCCGCTGATGGTTATTGACTGAGAGAGTCTCGGTCATGTCTGCATGTCTCCCGAACCCGTAGGGTCTACACACTTAAGGTTCAGTTACGCTAGGGTTATAGGGATATGTATATGCAGTAACCCGAATGTTGTTCGGAGTCCCGGATGAGATCCCGGACGTCACGAGGAGTTCCGGAATGGTCCGGAGGTAAAGATTTATATATGGGAAGTCCTGTTTCGGGCATCGGGACAAGTTTCGGGGTTATCGGTATTGTACCGGGACCACCGGAAGGGTCCCGGGGGTCCACCGGGTGGGTCCACCTGTCCCGGGGGGCCACATGGGCTGGTGGGGGTGCGCCTTGGCCTAATGGGCCAAGGGCACCAGCCCCACATAGGCCCATGCGCCTAGGGTTCAAGGGGGGCAAGAGTCCTAGGAGGGTAAGGCACCTCCTAGGTGCCTTGGGGGGAGGGAAAACCCCCCTTGGCCGCTGCACCCCCTAGGAGATTGGATCTCCTAGGGCCGGCCACCCCCCCTTGGCACCCCTATATATAGTGGGGGAGAGGAGGGACTTCATACCTGAACGTCTCGGCCTTTGGTTGCCTCCTTATCCCTCCCCAACACCTCATCCACCTCCATAGTGCTTAGCGAAGCTCTGCCGGAGTACTGCAGCTCCATCAACACCACGCCGTCGTGCTGCTGCTGGTGCCATCTCCCTCAACCTCTCCTCCCTCCCTTGCTGGATCAAGAAGAGGAGACGTGGCTGTTCCATACGTGTGTTGAACGCGGAGGTGCCGTCCGTTCGGCGCAGGTCATCGGTGATTTGGATCACGTCGAGTACGACTACATCATCACCTTGCAAGCTTCCGCACGCGATCTACAAGTGGTATGTAGATGCAAACTCTCTCCCTAGACTCGTTGCTTAGATGAACTCATAGATGGATCTTGGTGAAACCGTAGGAAAAATTTTAATTTTCTGTAACGTTCCCCAACATGGCCGGTGGCTCGATTTGGTGTCGTTCTGATTGACCAAATAACCGCCGGCAATTCATCAATCTAGCGCCTTCCACTCTTGTGCAGTCTGTCAAAGGTCTTTGTCCTCAGGCCTCGCAGTACTTCACCATTTGCCCTCTCAGCTTGACCATTGCTTTGTGGGTGAGCAACGGAAGCGAAACAGACCTTGCTGCCGAGGTCTTGAATATATTGCATGAAGGTGTGGCTTGTGAACTGCGTGCCGTTGTCGGTGATGACCCTATTGGGTACACCAAAACGGCACACCAGTCCTTTGAAGAACTTGACGGCTGACTGTGCTGTGACCTTCCTCACTGCTTCCACTTCTGGCCACTTTGTGAACTTGTCAATTGCAACGTACAAGTACTCAAAGCCCCCGACAGCGCGGGGGAAAGGGCCCAGTATGTCGAGCCCCCAGACCAAGAAAGGCGAGGAGAGAGGAATGGTTTGAAGGGCTTGAGCTGGCTGATGAAGCTTCTTTGAAAGGAGCTGACACGCTTCACACCTGGTGAATAGTGTCGTCGCATCCTGGAGGGCGGTGGGCCAGAAGAAGCCTTGCCGAAACGCTTTGCCAGAAGGGCCCTCGACCCTATGTGGGATCCACATATGCCTCCATGTATCTCTGCCAACAGCCCCACTCCTTCCTCTCGAGGGATACACTTCAATTTCACACCGTTCGGCCTCTTTCTGTAGAGGACGTCATCGACGAACTAATACGTAGTAGATCGACGGGCTACTTTTTCCGCTTCTTCCTGATCCTGAGGAAGTTCCCCTATTTGGAGGAATCGGACGGTATGCTGTGCCCACGCTGGAGCCTGGAGCTCGACGACGAGGATTAAAGGCATTTCCTCCGCTATAGGAGCGGCTATCTCCACGGCAAGAGCTTGATGCTCCGTCGGAGATAGCCGTCCCGTGGCAGGCTCAGTGTCTCCGGCAACATCCTTGCCAGCGGCTTCGGGGAGCTTGGCGGGAAAGTACTTGCCGGGCCCTGATTTTCTCCTCTTGTTTTGTTCTGTTGATGGATCAACGGATGGCTGAGTTAGCTGAAGCACAAAGGTACCTGGTTCCACAGGTAGCTTGAGGGCAGCGCGTTTTGACAGGTAATCGGCGATGTCGTTCTCTGCTCGGGGAACGTGCTCTGCCTGTATACCGTCAAAACGCTCTTCCAGCTTCCTCACTTCATCGACGTAGGCCTTCATCAATGGGCTCTGGTAATCCTTGTTGACTTGTTTGACGAAAAGTTGCGAGTCGCCCCTGACAATGAGTTTCTTGATTCCGAGGTCTGCCGCGATCCTAAGACCAGCAAGCAGCCCCTCGTACTCAGCAGTATTGTTTGTCGACACCTCCCTGGGGAAGTGCATCTGGACCACGTACTTGAGGTGCTCTCCGATGGGCGCGACAAGCAGTACGCCAGCCCCGGCGCCCTGTAAGGAGAAAGCTCCATCAAAGTACATGACCCGGTTGCAACTTGCCTCTTTGCCGGGGAGAACAGTCTCCTGGGTTTCTTCATCAGGCGTCGTGGTCCACTCTGCAACGAACTCTGCCAGGACTCGGCTTTGAATCGTCGAGGTACTCTCAAACTTGAGGCCAAAGCTGGACAGCTCCAGTGCCCATTCTACAATTCTTCCCGTTGCATCCGGATTGTGCAATATCCGTTGCAGAGGGAGGCGAGTAACGACGGTGATCTCGTGTGCCTGGAAGTAGTGATGCAGCTTCCTCGAGGCCATAAGAAGGCCGAAGAGCAGTTTCTGCACACCGGAGTACCTTGATCTAGCCCCCTGCAGGAGGGAGCTAACAAAGTAGACCGGGTGCTGCATCATTTTCTTCCTTGGCGGCACTCCAACCGGCTGTGTCGTCTCTGCACCAACGGCATCAGGCTCTGTCGCTGCTATCACCTCGTCATCAATTTCTCTCTACGCCACTAGCGCGGCGCTGACCACCTGGTTCGTTGCCGCCAGGTATAGCAGCAACAGTTCTTGTGGCCTAGGCGCAACTAGTACTGGCGTGGAGGAGAGATACCTCTTAAAATCTTGCAATGCTGCTTCCGCTTCTGGCGTCCATTCCATCGGGCCCGCCTTTTTCAAAATCTTGAAAAAGGGAAGGGCACGCTCGGCGGACTTGGAAATGAACCTGCTCATGGCGGCAACGCAACCAGCAAGCCGACGTACATCCTTGACCCGCTTGGGCGCTTCAATTTGTTCTATAGCTTTGATCTTGTCTGGATTGGCCTCTATCCCACGCTGTGACACAAAGAACCCGAGAAGCTTGCCGGACGGGACGCCGAAGACGCACTTCTCAGGGTTCAGCTTGAGATTGATCTTGCATAGGTTTGCAAATGTTTCTTGTAAATCCGGTATAAGGGTTGCCCTGTTCTTGGTTTTGACCACTATATCATCCATATAAGCTTCCATATTTCTATGGAGCTGGGGTTCAAAACCAATCTGGACCGCCCTTGCAAATGTTGAACCAGCACTCTTTAACCCGAAAGGCATCCGTATGAAACAATACGTACCACATGGGGTGATGAATGCCGTTTTCTCTTCGTCTTCTCTTGTCATGAAGATCTGGTGGTAGCCGGAGTAGGCATCAAGGAATGACAACAGATCACACCCAGCCGTGGAGTCAACAATCTGGTCGATGCGCGACAACGGGAAGGGGTCTTTGGGACAAGCCTTATTGATATCTGTGTAATCAATACATAGCCTCCACTTCCCATTTGCCTTGCGCACTACCACTGTATTGGCCAACCACGTTGGATGGAGCACTCCTCTTACCAAACCCGCTGCTTCCAGTTTCCGGATCTCCTCTGTGATGAACTCTTGTCGTTCCAAGGCTTGCTTTCTGACCTTCTGCTTGACGGGCCACGCATGAGGACAGATAGCAAGGTGGTGCTCAATCACCTCCCTGGGAACGCCGGGGATGTCGGATGCTTGCCATGCAAACACATCGACATTCGCCCACAGGAAGGTGACGAGCGCGTCTTCCTATTTGTCGTCAAGGGCGGAGCTTATGGTGAAAGCCCCTCCCGTGCCGTCCTCCTTGACAGAAACCTTCTTGGTTCTCGGTGGTGTGGCACTGGACTTCTTGTTTCTACCGGTGGAGCTCTCTGGCACGTCCTCGATGGGAGCACTACACTCCGAAGAGGTGCGCTTGCCGGAGTGGGTGCCTGAGGTCTCACCGGTCTTCTTCTTTTTCCTTCCCGGGGCACAAGCGGTAGGAGCAAGCGCCTTAGCAGTGGCGGCTGCTGCAACTGCTTGTTGGTAGAGTTGGTCAGCGCAAATTAGCGCGTCCTTCTTGTCTGATGGGACGGTGATGACCGTCACAGGCCACGACATCTTTCGGGTGTTGTAGGCGTAATGTGACGCCGCCATGAACTTGGCCAGCGCTGGGCGGCCAAGGACCCCGTTGTAAGGCAAGGGAATCTTGGCAACGTCGAACACAATCCTTTCTATCCTGTAGTTTAGATCACTCCCAAAAGTCACGGGCAACGTGACCTTTCCCTTTGGTTGACTCCTTCCTGGGTTGACCCCCTGAAACGTGCCTGTCTCTTCAAGGTCTCCATCAGGAATCTGCAGTTTCTCGATCACGGTAGGCGAGATTAAGTTCAGACCAGCCCCGCCATCGACTAGCATCTTTGTCACCTTGAGGTTGCGTATTGTTGGTGAAACCAACAATGGCAAGCACCCGACTGCAGTAGTGTGTCGGTGTACAAAAACGGGGGTACACTTTTTGTACCCCTATAACTGTGCACGGGCAGTCCAAGCAACGGGAGCCGCCACACCGAGCGCGGCAAGGGAGGTAAGCCAAGGTAAGGCCGAAGCTGAAGAGAAGTAGAACGACGCTAAGACCAAGGCCACAAAGAGCAAAGGGGACAGAGCAGACCCCGCGGCAAGATCCTTGCCGGGGGGCAGCTTTAGCTAACCCGGCAAGACCCTTGCCGTGGCAGCTCGCCCCACACCTACGGAGCGGGTCACCCTTGAGTCCACTGCCCCCATGGGCCAAGGATTCGGGAGGCATCCCCGTGGTGGTATGCATATCTTTGTGAAGACATTCAAGATCAGATGCACACTTTAGAAGATGATGATCCTTGGCGGGATCCCAGCCAAGGAAGACCAGAAGGCCCCCGGCAAGAGCCTTGCCGGGGATGACAGCAGGCGCCACGGCAAGGCCCTTGCCAGGACCCCGGCAAGACCCTTGCCGGGGCCGCGGGAAGGCCCTTGCCATGAACACCCATGGGGCCACCATCAGGCCCACGCCAGTCACACCTCCACCACCGTTCGCATGCAGCTGCCGACCCAACCAGCTGGGCAGGTGTTGGAGAACGTAGTAATTTCAAAAATTTTCCTACGCACACGCAAGATCATGGTGATGCATAGCAACGAGAGGGGAGAGTGTTGTCTACGTACCCTCGTAGACCGAAGCGGAAGCGTTGACACAGCGTAGTGGAAGTAGTCGTACGTCCTTCACGTGATCCAACCAATCCCAGCACCGTTACTCCGGTGCCTCCGAGTTCTTGACACACGTACAACTCGATGACGTCCCCGGCGTTCCGATCCAGCAAAACCTCCGGGGATGAGTTCCGTCAGCACGATGGCGTGGTGACGATCTTGATGTGTTACCAGCGCAGGGCTTCACCTAAGCACTGCAACGATATGACCGAGGTGGAATATGGTGGAAGGGGGCACCGCACACGGCTAAGGAACGATCTCTAGGATCAACTTGTGTGTTCTAGGGTGCCCCCTGCCCCCGTATATAAAGGAGCCAAGGGGGAGGGGCTGGCCGGTCAAGGGGAGGCGCGCCAGGGAGTCCTACTCCCTCCGGGAGTAGGATTCCCCCCCAATCCTAGTTGGAATAGGATTCATCAAGGGGGGGAAAGAGAGAGAGGGGGGCCGGCCACCTCTCCTAGTCCTAATAGGACTAGGGGAAGGGGGGAGGCGCGCGGCCACCTAGGGCTGCCCCTTTCTCCTTTCCACTAAAGCCCACTAAGGCCCATATGTTTCCCGGGGGGTTCCGGTAACCTCTCGGTACTCCGGTAAAATCCCGATTTCACCCGGAACACTTCCGATATCCAAATGTAGGCTTCCAATATATCAATCTTTATGTCTCGACCATTTCGAGACTCCTCGTCATGTCCGTGATCTCATCCGGGACTCCGAACTCCTTCGGTACATCAAAATGCATAAACTCATAATAACTATCATCGTAACTTTAAGCGTGCGGACCCTACGGTTCGAGAACAATGTAGACATGTCTCCGGTCAATAACCAATAGCGGGACCTGGATGCCCATATTGGTTCCTACATATTCTACGAAGATCTTTATCGGTCAGACCGCATAACAACATATGTTGTTCCCTTTGTCATCGGTATGTTACTTGCCTGAGATTCGATTGTCGGTATCCAATACCTAGTTCAATCTCGTTACCGGCAAGTCTCTTTACTCGTTCCGTAATACATCATCCCGCAACTAACTCATTGGTTGCAATGCTTGCAAGGCTTATATGATGTGCATTACCGAGAAGGCCCTGAGATACCTCTCCGACATTCGGAGTGACAAATCCCAATCTCCAAATACGCCAACCCAATAAATACTTTCGGAGACACCTGTAGAGCACCTTTATAATCACCCAGTTACGTTGTGACGTTTGGTAGCACACAATGTGTTCCTACGGTAAACGGGAGTTGCATAATCTCATAGTCAAAGGAACATGTATAAGTCATGGATAAAAGCAATAGCAACATACTAAACGATGGGGTGCTAAGCTAATGGAATGGGTCATGTCAATCAGATCATTCAACTAATGATATGACCTTGTTAATCAAATGACAACTCCTTTGTCTATGGTTCGGAAACTTAACCATTTTTGATTAACAAGCTAGTCAAGTAGAGGCATACTAGTGACACTCTGTTTGTCTATGTATTCACACATGTATCATGTTTCCGGTTAATACAATTCTAGCATGAATAACATTTATCATGATATGTAAGGAAATAAATAATAACTTTATTATTGCCTCTAGGGCATATTTCCTTCAGTCTCCCACTTGCACTAGAGTCAATAATCTAGATTACACAGTAATGATTCTAACACCCATGGAGTCTTGGTGCTGATCATGTTTTGCCCGTGGAAGAGGCTTAGTCAACGGGTCTGCTACATTCAGATCCGTATGTATCTTGCAAATCTCTATGTCTCCCACCTGGACTAAATCCCGGATGGAATTGAAGCGTCTCTTGATGTGCTTTGTTCTCTTGTGAAATCTGGATTCCTTTGCCAAGGCAATTGCTCCAGTATTATATTTCCTTGTTCATGATAATCGTTTATTATCCATGCTATAATTGTATTGATAGGAAACTAAGATACATGTGTGGGTACATAGACAACACCATGTCCCTAGTAAGCCTCTAGTTGACTAGCTCGTTGATCAATAGATGGTTACAGTTTCCTAACCATGGACATTGGATGTCGTTGATAACGGGATCACATCATTAGGAGAATGATGTGATGGACAAGACCCAATCCTAAGCCTAGCACAAAGATCGTAGTTCGTATGCTAAAGCTTTTCTAATGTCAAGTATCATTTCCTTGGACCATGAGATTGTGCAACTCCTGGATACCGTAGGAATGCTTTGGGTGTACCAAACGTCACAACGTAACTGGGTGGCTATAAAGGTGCACTACAGGTATCTCCGAAAGTGTCTGTTGGGTTGGCACGAATCGAGACTGGGATTTGTCACTCCGTGTAAACAGAGAGGTATCTCTGGGCCCACTCGGTAGGACATCATCATAATGTGCACAATGTGACCAAGGGGTTGGTCACGGGATGATGTGTTACGGAACGAGTAAAGAGACTTGCCGGTAACGAGATTGAACAAGGTATCGGTATACTGACGATCGAATCTCGGGCAAGTACAATACCGTTAGACAAAGGGAATTGAATACGGGATTGATTGAATCCTTGACATCATGGTTCATCCGATGAGATCATCGTGGAACATGTGGGAGCCAATATGGGTATCCAGATCCCGCTATTGGTTATTGGCCGGAGAGGTGTCTCGGTCATGTCTGCATGGTTCCCGAACCCGTAGGGTCTACACACTTAAGGTTCGGTGATGCTAGAGTTGTTATGGGAAATAGTATGTGGTTACCAAAGGTAGTTCGGAGTCCCAGATGAGATCCCGGACGTCACGAGGAGTTCCGGAATGGTCCGGCGGTGAAGATCGATATATTGGACAAAGAGTATTGGAGTCCGGAAGTGTTCCGAAGGTACCAGGCTATGGCCAGCATGACCGAAAGGTGTTTCGGGAGCCCCGACAAGTGTTGGAGGGCCTCATGGGCCAAAAGGGAAGGGGCAAACCAGCCCACTAAGGGTTGGTGCGCCCCCCACACCCTTTCCCACGTTACTTGGGGAGGTGAGACGCCTCCACCTGGCTTGGGAGGCAAGCCTCCACCTGTTTGGCTTGGGGGGCAAGTCTCCCTAGGATTTTCCCTAGGGAGATCCAATCTGCCTAGCCGCCGCCCCCTAGGGGAAACCCTAGGGCTCCTCCCCCTCTCCCCTTGCCCCTATATATAGTGGAGGGGTGGGAGGGCAGCCGTGACCTCTTCCCTGGCGCAGCCCTCCCTCCTCCTACCTTCTCCTCCTCCTCCATGGTGCTTCGCGAAGCCCTGCCGGAGAACCACGAGCTCCACCACCACCACGCCATCGTGCTGAACGAGCTCTCCCTCAACTTCTCCTCTCCCCTTGCTGGATCAAGAAGCAGGAGACGTCCTCGGGCTGTACGTGTGTTGAACGCGGAGGTGCCGTCCGTTCGACACTTAGATCGGAATCAACCGCGATCTGAATCGCTGCGAGTACGACTCCTTCATCCGCGTTCTTGCAACGCTTCCGCTTAGCGATCTACAAGGGTATGTAGATGCACTCTCCTTCCCCTCGTTGCTAGATTTCTCCATAGATTGATCTCGGTGATGCGTAGAAAATTTTGAATTTCTGCTACGTTCCCCAACACTGGCATCATGAGCTAGGTCTATTGCGTAGATTCTATGCACGAGTAGAACACAAAGTAGTTGTGGGCGTTGATCTTGTTTCGATGGTATTGTGGGATGAAGCGTCCCAGACCGACCTTACACGTACTCTTACGTGAGACAGGTTCCACCGACTGACATGAACTTGATGCATAAGGTGGCTAGCGGGTGCCAGTCTCTCCCATTTTAGTCGGATCGGATTCGATGAAAAGGGTCCTTATGAAGGGTAAATAGCAATTGACATATCACGTTGTGGTTTTTGCATAGGTAAGAAACGTTCTTGCTAGAAACCCATAGCAGCCACGTAAAACATGCAAACAACAATTAGAGGACGTCTAACTTGTTTTTGCAGGGTATGCTATGTGATGTGATATGGCCAAAAGAATGTGATGAATGATATGTGATGTATGAGATTGATCATGTTCTTGTAATAGGAATCACGACTTGCATGTCGATGAGTATGACAACCGGCAGGAGCCATAGGAGTTGTCTTTATTTATTGTATGACCTGCGTGTCATTGAACAATGCCATGTAATTACTTTACTTTATTGCTAACCGGTAGCCATAGTAGTAGAAGTAATAAGTTGGCGAGACAACTTCATGGAGACACGATGATGGAGATCATGATGATGGAGATCATGGTGTCATGCCGGTGACGATGATGATCATGGAGTCCCGAAGATGGAGATCAAAAGGAGCAAAATGATATTGGCCATATGATGTCACTTTTTAATTGCATGTGATGTTTATCATGATAATACATCTTATTTGCTTAGAACGACGGTAGTAAATAAGATGATCCCTCATTAAAATTTCAAGAAAGTGTTCCCCCTAACTGTGCACCGTAGCGAAAGTTCGTCGTTTCGAAGCACCACGTGATGATCGGGTGTGATAGATTCTTACGTTCACATACAACGGGTGTAAGCCAGATTTACACACATGAAACACTTAGGTTAACTTGACGAGCCTAGCATGTATAGACATGGCCTCGGAACACAAGAGACCGAAAGGTCGAGCATGAGTCGTATGGGAGATACGATCAACATGAAGATGTTCACCGATGATAACTAGTCCGTCTCACGTGATGATCGGACACGGCCTAGTTGACTCGGATCATGTATCACTTAGATGACTAGAGGGATGTCTATCTGAGTGGGAGTTCATGAGATGAACTTAATTATCCTAAACATAGTCAAAAGATCTTTGCAAATTATGTCGTAAGCTCGCGCTTTAGTTCCACTGTTTAGATATGTTCCTAGAGAAAATATAGTTGAAAGTTGATAGTAGCAATTATGCGGACTGAGTCCGTGAACTGAGGATTGTCCTCGTTGCTTCGTAGAAGTCTTATGTCCTTAATGCACCACTCGGTGTGCTGGACCTCAAACGTCGTTTGTGGATGTTGCGAACATCGGACATACACGTTTTTGATAACTATGTGATAGTTAAACGGTTTAGAGTTGAGGCACCAAAGACATTTTCGAAACGTCGCGGAACATATGAGATGTTTCGAGGGCTGAAATTGGGATTTCAGGCTCGTGCCCACGTCAAGAGGTATGAGACCTCCGACGATTTTCTTAGCCTGCAGACTAAGGGAGAAAAGCTCAATCGTTGAGCTTGTTCTCAGATTGTCTGAGTGCGACAATCACTTGAATCGAGTGGGAGTTGATCTTCTAGAGATAGTGATGTTTCTCCAAAGTCATTGCCACCAAGCTGCTAAAGCTTCATGATGAACTATAACATATCAGGGATAGATATGATGATCCTTGAGGTATTCGTGATGTTTGACACCGCGAAAGTAGAAATCAACAAGGAGCATCAATTGTTGGTGAAACCACTAGTTTCAAGAAGGGCAAGGGCAAGAAGGGATACTTCATGAAACAGCAAATCAGCTGCTGCTCTAATGAAGAAACCCAAGGTTGAACCCATACCGAGACTAAGTGCTTCTGTAATAAGGGGAACAGCCACTGGAGCAGAATTACCCTAGATACTTGGTAGATGAGAAGGCAGGCAAGGTCGATAGATATATATTGGATATGCATTATGTTAATGTGTACTTTACTAGTACCCCTAGTAGCACCAGGGTATTAGATACCGGTTCGGTTGCTAAGTGTTAGTAACTCGAAATAAAAGGCTACGAAATAAACAGAGACTAGCTAAAGGTGAGCTGACGATATGTGTTGGAAGTGTTTGCAAGTTTGATGTGATCAAACATCGCACGCTCCCTCTACCATCAAGATTAGTATTAAACCTGAATAATTGTCTTTTGGTGTTTGTGTTGAGCATAGACATGATTGGATTATGTCTATCGCAATACGGTTATTCATTTAAAGAGAATAATGGTTACTCTATTTATTTGAATAATACCTTCAATGGTCTTGCACCTAAAGGAATGGTTTATTGAATCTCGATCACGGTGATACACATTTTCATGCCAAAAGATATAAGATAGTAATGATAGTACCACTTACTTGTGGCACTGCCATGTAAGTCACATTGGTATAAAACGCATGAAGAAGCTCCATGTTGATGGATCTTTGGACTCACTCGTTTTTGAAAAGTTTGAGGCATGCGAACCATGTCTATTGGTGTATACGCATGAAGAAACTCCATGCAGATGGATCGTTTGGACTCATTTGATTTTGAATCACTTGAGATATGCAAATCATACCACATGGGCAAGATGACTGAAAAGCCTCGGTTTCAGTAAGATGGAACAAGATAGCAACTTGTTGGAAGTAACACATTTTGATGTGTGTAATCCAATGAGTGCTGAGGCATGCAGTGAATATCGTTATGTTCTTACTTCACAGATGATTCGAGTAGATGTTGTATATTTACTTCATGAAACACAAGTCTGAATTATTGAATGGTTCAAGTAATTTCAGAGTGAAGTTGAAGATCATTGTGACAAGAGGATAAAATGTCTATGATATGATCATAGAGATGAGTATCTGAGTTACGAGCTTTGGCACGCAACAAAGACATTGTGGAAATTGTTTCACAATTAATACCGCCTGGAACACCATAGTGTGATGGTGTGTCCGAACATCATAGTTGCACCCTATTGGATATGGTACGTACCATGATGTCTCTTATCGAATTACCACTATCGTTCATGGGTTAGGCATTAGAGACAACCGCACTCACTTTAATAGGGCACCACGTAATTCCGTTGAGACGACATCGTTTGAACTGTGGTTTGGAGAAACCTAAGTTGTCGTTTCTTAAAGGTTTGGGGCTACGACGCTTATGTGGAAAAGTTTCAGATTGATAAGCTCGAACCCAAAGCGGATAAAATACATCTTCATAGGACACCCAAAACAGTTGGGTATACCTCCTAATTCAGATCCGAAAGCAATAGGGATTGTTTCTTGAATCGGGTCCTTTCTCGAGAAAAGTTTGTCTTGGAAAGTTGAGTGGGAGGATGGTGGAGACTTGATGAGGTTATTGAACTGTCACTTCAACTAGTGTGTAGCAGGGCACAGGAAGTTGTTCCTGTGGCACCTACACCAATTGAAGTAGAAGCTTATGATAGTGATCATAGAGTTTCGGATCAAGTCACTACCGTACCTCGTAGGGTGACAAGGATGCGTACTGCTTCAGAGTGGTACAGTAATCCTGTCTTGAAGGTCATGTTGCTAGACAATAATGAACCTACGAGCTATGGAGAAGCGATGGTGGGCCCAAATTCCGACAAATGGTTAGAAGCCAAGAAATCCGAGATAGGATCCATGTATCAGAACAAAGCATGGACTTTGGTGGACTTGCCCAATGATCGGCAAGCCATTGAGATAAATGGATCTTTAAGAAGAAGACGGACGTGGGCGGTAATGTCACCGTCTATGAAGATCGACTTGTGGCGAAGAATTTTTCACAAGTTCAAGGAGTTGACTACGATGAGATTTTCTCATCCATAGCGATTCTTAAGTCCGTCAGAATCATGTTAGCATTAGCTGCATTTATGAAATCTGGCAGATGGATGTCAAGACGAGTTTCCTTACCAGTTTTCATAAGGAAAGGTTGTATGTGATACAATCAGAAAGGTTTTGTCGATCCTAAGGATGCTAAAAGGTATGCTAGCTCCAACGATCCTTCCATGGACTGGAGTAAGCATCTCGGAGTTGGAATATACACTTTGATGAGATGATCAAAGATTTTGGGTTTATACAAAGTTTATGAGAAACTTGTATTTCCAAAGAAGTGAGTGGGAGCACTGTAGAATTTCTGATAAGTATATGTTGTAAACATATTGTTGATCAGAAATGATGTATAATTTCTAGGAAGCATATAGGGTTATTTGAAAGATGTTTTTCAATAGAAAACCTGGATTAAGCTACTTGAACATTGAGCATCGAGATCTATAAGGATAGATCAAAATGCTTAATAATACTTTCAAATGAGCGCGTACCTTGACATGATCTTGAAAGTGTTCAGGATAAATCAGTCAAAGAAGGAGTTCTTGCCTGAGTTGTGAGGTACGAAGTTAAGACTTAAAGCTCGACCACGGCAGAAAAGAGAGAAAGGACGAAGGTCGTCCCCTATGCTTTAGACGTAGGCTCTATAGTATGCTATGCTGCGTACCGCACCTGATGTGTGCCTTGCTACATATCTGGCAAGAGGGTACAAAGGTGATCAAGGAGTGGATCACCAGATAGCGGTCAAAATTATCCTTAGAGGAATAAGGATATGTTTCTCGATTAGGGAGGTGATAAAGAGTTCGATGTAAAGGGTTACGTCGATGCAAGCTTTAACACCTATCCGAATGACTCTGAGTAGCAAACCGGAAACGTATAGTGGAGCAACAATTTGGAATAGCTCCAAGTGGAGCGTGGAAGCAGCATTTACAATATGACCTAGAGATTTGCGAAGTACATACGGATCTGAATGTTGTAGACCCGTTGACTAAAACCTCTCTTACAAGCAAAACATGATCAAACCCCAGAACTCATTGAGTCTTAATCACATGATGATGTGAACTAGTTTAATGACACTAGTAAACTCTTTGGATGTTGGTCACATGGTGATGTGACCTGTGAGTGTTAATCACATGGCGATGTGAACTAGATTATTGACTCTATTGCAAGTGGGAGACTGTTGGAAATATGCCCTAGAGGCAATAATAAACTAGTTATTATTATATTTCCTTGTTCATGATAATCTTTTATTATCCATGCTATAATTGTATTGATAGGAAACTAAGATACATGTGTGGGTACATAGACAACACCATGTCCCTAGTAAGCCTCTAGTTGACTAGCTCGTTGATCAATAGATGGTTACAGTTTCCTAACCATGGACATTGGATGTCGTTGATAACGGGATCACATCATTAGGAGAATGATGTGATGGACAAGACCCAATACTAAGCCTAGCACAAAGATCGTAGTTCGTATGCTAAAGCTTTTCTAATGTCAAGTATCATTTCCTTGGACCATGAGATTGTGCAACTCCCGGATACCGTAGGAATGCTTTGGGTGTACCAAACATCACAACGTAACTGGGTGGCTATAAAGGTGCACTATAGGTATCTCCGAAAGTGTCTGTTGGGTTGGCACGAATCGAGACTGGGATTTGTCACTCCGTGTAAACGGAGAGGTATCTCTGGGCCCACTCGGTAGGACATCATCATAATGTGCACAATGTGACCAAGGGGTTGGTCACGGGATGATGTATTACGGAACGAGTAAAGAGACTTGCCGGTAACGAGATTGAACAAGGTATCGGTATACCAACGATCGAATCTCGGGCAAGTACAATACCGTTAGACAAAGGGAATTGAATACGGGATTGATTGAATCCTTGACATCGTGGTTCATCCGATGAGATCATTGTGGAACATGTGGGAGCCAATATGGGTATCCAGATCCCGCTATTGGTTTTTGGCCGGAGAGGTGTCTCGGTCATGTCTGCATGGTTCCCGAACCCGCAGGGTCTACACACTTAAGGTTCGGTGACGCTAGAGTTGTTATGGGAAATAGTATGTGGTTACCAAAGGTAGTTCGGAGTCCCGGATGAGATCCCGGACGTCACGAGGAGTTCCGGAATGGTCCGGCGGTGAAGATCGATATATTGGACGAAGGGTATTGGAGTCCGGAAGTGTTCCGGAGGTACCAGGCTATGGCCAGCATGACCGAAAGCTGTTTCGGGAGCCCCGGCAAGTGTTGGAGGGCCTCATGGGCCAAAGGGGAAGGGGCAAACCAGCCCACTAAGGGTTGGTGCGCCCCCCACACCCTTTCCCACGTTACTTGGGGAGGTGGGACGCCTCCACCTGGCTTGGGAGGCAAGCCTCCACCTGTTTGTCTTGGGGGGCAAGTCTCCCTAGGATTTTCCCTAGGGAGATCCAATCTGCCTAGCCGCCGCCCCCTAGGGGAAACCCTAGGGAGCCTCCCCCTCTCCCCTTGCCCCTATATATAGTGGAGGGGTGGGAGGGCAGCCGTGACCTCTTCCCTGGCGCAGCCCTCCCTCCTCCTACCTTCTCCTCCTCCTCCATGGTGCTTGGCGAAGCCCTGCCGGAGAACCACGAGCTCCGCCACCACCACGCCGTCGTGCTGACGGAGCTCTCCCTCAACTTCTCCTCTCCCCTTGCTGGATCAAGAAGGAGGAGACTTCCTCGGGCTGTACGTGTGTTGAACGCGGAGGTGCCGTCTGTTCGGCACTTAGATCGGAATCAACCGCGATCTGAATCGCTGCGAGTACGACTCCTTCATCCGCGTTCTTGCAACGCTTCCGCTTAGCGATCTACAAGGGTATGTAGATGCATTCTCCTTCCCCTCGTTGCTAGATTTCTCCATAGATTGATCTTGGTGATGCATAGAAAATTTTGAATTTCTGCTACGTTCCCCAACACTTTCCATCTTGCAATCTCGTCCTCAAACGTCAAACCATTTTTGATAAACCACCATGCTGCTATCTTTCCCTTATTACATGGAATATGCTTCTTTCTTGTCGGCGTATGTGTCTTCAACTCGTGTTATTCGCCAGTAATTGTTTCCTTTCTACCTCTTTTTTGCAAACAGGGCTAGCCATTTCACCTCGTTGCTATTGCGACCTTTTGGTGAACTGCACAAATCACTTTTTTTCTTAAGAGTGTTTTGTGCAGTTCCGCCAAAATGTCACACGGGCAACGTTTTTACATTTCTGTGGGACTGCAGAAAGGGAGATTGGTTTTGCTATCCTCCTCATCCAACTCCTGCCTAATCTTCTCCAACAAGTAGTTAGTCCTAAAGAGAGATTGCAGAGGTGATCAGCTTCTATTTGTGTGTGTTATGTTTCATCATCTAGTTCCACTATTATTGTAATCACACTAACTGGATATCTTTGCAAACAGGGATGGTCAGCTCGATTTTAGTGGAGCTGCACAAAATGATCGGATTGTGGTGTCCTCCGTACACCCCCTTTTTGGCGACAGCGCTGGGTGAAACTAGCTGCCAAGCAATGAACACTGTGCCCAGGAAATGGACCCATGCCTACGAACAACATCGATCAATTATATATTTTTCTTTATTTGTAGACCTTCTCACAACTTTGTCTTTAGTTGTGATGTGAATATTGGCGCTGATCTGCGAACCATTGAGATTCATTAGCAGCCATGGTAGTTTCATTTGTATTTGATGGAATGTTGTAACGAGAAAATCTTGAGGCAAGAGGACACATGAATCCTAAGTTGAAACCTTTTTTTTCCTGCGGGAACCAGTGTTGAAACCTTCATATCATCATAGTACAATTTCATTAAAATTATGCGTACATATAAACAAATCCTGAAGGACTGATAGCAATG
>NC_041389.1:70393512-70395091 GCF_002162155.2 Triticum dicoccoides
GTGAAAGGATCTTTTTTCTTTTTGAAAACGGAACGTGAAAGGATCTTCGAATGATATAATTTTCAAATTATATAAAATCTTATCAATAGTCAAAGGCAGCCTTGAAGAATACATTAGGCCATATAAAATCTTATCAATAGTCAAAACCAAGTGTTACTACTACACCAAAGAAGTTCAAAACGAGATACTGGACCACTCACGGCACGGCACGCCTGTCTCGTTTGGTCCGTCGGTCAAAGCGCTTCCTCTTCTTGGCATAACAATAGAGTACAGTAATTTTTTTAGAATGCTCTTGGCATGTCGCTAACATGTGATGAGTTAACCGACCTCAATAGACGACAAAACACCAGCCCGCCGCACTTTGAGAGAGACGAGGAGCGAGAAGCGATACAGGCTGGTGGATTACTAGAGCTAGGTGTCACACGGAGGCCAAGAAATATGGTGATAGCGTGGGTTGGCCACGTACAGTATGATGTAACTACACTGGGCTGCCGTGTTTCGTACTCTTCCGGTCTACTGTGGAGATGATTGGTTGATTTTATAACGCTGAATAATATAAAATACTATGAGTGCAGACGCTCCACCATGAGGTTCCTTGCTCCTTCTTGGTCGTCGAGAATCTATGTTCTTCCACTCTTTTTTTTGACATGAGATTTTTTCATCCTTTTGCCAACACGCGGGACATCTAGCATCAAGGTGCACGTGTCATGCAAGAAAATGGAGATAAGCAGTGTGGAAGTGAGTCGTGCACTACGATGGCACCTAGTACTACGTAATATTTTTCCTCCTTGATGGCACGTGAATACTGCACGTACTCAATGACGGAGCACGGGATGGTAGACATGGACTGATGGACATGGTCGGCCCTTTTTGGAGAGAGTACTGAATACATATTAAAGTTGATGTGTTCTGTCAACTCGCAGAACGACGAGAAGCACACACTGAATGACGAAGCACGGGATGGTAGCCATGGACATGGTCAACCCTTTTTGAAGACTAATGCACTACTTTTGACTTGTCCGGTCTACTCGCAAACAGGGAGAAGCTTTGCTTACTAGTAGTACACTATCGACTGTAGTACCATCATCATTGTTCGAATTTCGGAAGAGACAAGAGAACTTAATGTTTAATTGCAAATTAATAGCATTGCATGCAATGAACTAACCACTGCATGTCGTGTTTGCTAGTCTCAAGTCATTAAAAACATGCACACCCACATCTCTTTGGTTGATATGTCAAGAAAGAAGAAACGAGGTAGAAGTTAATGCACCACGCCTAAGTATTTTGGGATTATTTGGTTTTCGTAAGATGACACCTAGACGATGTGTCGGTGGGAACGACACCTATGGGATCAAAAGAATCCCTACTACGGTTAGCGGGGCACGGGGTCGTGAGAAGAGCGGATCAAACAGATAGTACACAGTTTGTTTCTCCAGGTTCGGGCCGCGAGGATGCGTAAAACCCTACTCCTACATTGGTGGATGTATATTCCTGTCCTTGAGTTAGCTCTGGGGCGTTTAGGAGCTCCGAAAAGCCGAATCCTTCTCCTGGTCGCCACGGGCCTCCTTTTATAGAAAAA
>NC_041389.1:70395411-70447805 GCF_002162155.2 Triticum dicoccoides
CGATGCCTGTGATGCCATGTAGGTAGGCAGGCAGCTGAGGGGGCGCAGTGGTGGGTCTTCATGAAGATCTGCATGCCGCCACGCAGGTGCCTGTTCAGCTGGTTTGGTTGGCAGCTGCATGCGTATGGCGGTGGAGGTTTAGTCGGCATGGGCCTGATGGTGGCCCTGCGGATGTCCTCGGCAAGGGCCTTGCCAGGGCCCCGGCAAGGGTCTTGCCGAGGCGCCTGCTGTCATCCCCGACAAGGCGCTTGCCGGGGGTCTTGTGGTCTTCCTCGGCTGGGATCCCGCCAAGGGTCGTCATCTTCTATATCTGATTGTGAATGTTTCTTCACAAAGATCTGCATGCCACCGCGGAGGGGTCCCCCGAATCCTTTCCCTATGGGGGCAGTGGACTCAAGGGTAATTTGCTCCATAGGCGTGGGGCGAGTTGCCGCGGCAAGGGTCTTGCCGGGGTTACTAAAACTGTCTCCCGGCAAGGATCTTGCCAGGGGAGTCCGCTTCGTCCCTTTTGCTCTTCTGGTCTTGGCCTTGGCGTCGTTCTAGTTCCCTTGAGCTTCGGTCTTAGCCTGGCTCACCTCCCTTGCCTTGCTTGGTGTGGTGGTGCCCGTGGCTCAGACTGCCCGTGCACAGTTATAGGGGTACAGGAAGTGCACCCCCTTTTTGTACACCGAAAGGAGCCCCCGGGCCTGGGCCACACATTAGCGCAACGCGTTGTTGGGCTAGGCCTAGAACGGTGCACGGGCAGGCGGGACGGTTTTTACCGCGGTAATATTTTTCGCGCGCCGCGCCTCCCATGTTCCGTGCGCATGGCGCAGTGTGGAGGGTTGCGTGTGACGTGGGCAGCATGCGTGGGGCGGTCCCCACAGGCATGCGTCACATCATAGTAAAGAGGTGGCTTCGCGCCTTCCCCGTAAACGGAGGGAGGCGTGGAGGCGCAGCCCATTTAACTGAATGGGGCCAAGGCGCGGTCTTCAAGGCGTCCACTCCCCACGATCACGGGGCGGGGAGAGCTCGCCCCACCCGTCTCCTCCGTTCTGTACGCCTGCCAAGTGTCTCCCATGCGCTTGGGGTGGTCAGCCCTGGTTCCCTGCGCTGGTTGGGGCAGTCGCTGGTTGGGGCAGCGGGTCAGCCCTGGTTCCCTGCGCCTCTCCCGTCTCGATTGGTCGAGCGGGGTGGCCGAGCCTCGACCCCACCCCTTTATAAGGAGCGGGGAGGGGGAACGGCACCTCGCATTCTTCTATGTTCTCCTTCCTTTAGCTTCTGCTTGTTTCTTCCACTCGTCATGGAGGGAGGAAATCCTGGTCCTTCAACGGTGGCGGCGCGGGTTGCTGCTCGACAACACACTCCTCCTTCTCCTGAACTCGCGGTGGTAGAGCCGGCCGCGAGGGGAAGGGGCAGGGGGCGAGGCCATGGGCGAGGTCGGGGCAGAGGCCACAGTGGGGGCGGCGCGCCGCCCTCTCCCCCGCTGGCGGTTCCTCCTCCGATGGAGGGTCACGTCAGGGACAACCCTTGCGAATTCTTTGTCAGGCTACGCCAGCCGCCGCGCCGTCGTCTTCGTCTTCCGACTCCATTTGCGCGGGAGATGGAGCTGGATCCGCTGCAGTCGCTGCGGCTGCACATGAGGGGCTGTGGGATCAGTGGTATGCCGGTCCGCGTCGACTTCCCTGCCCCTCATGTGATGTATCTCCGTCGAGGATGGAAGGCGTTCACTCGTATCCACAGCCTGACGGATGGGCTCACTCTCCATTTTAAGCTGATGGAGGGTGGCCTTCTCTCCGTCAAGGTCTTCGGGCACTTCGGGACTCGTGCAAGATGCTGCGTGGAGAGCTCTTCTGATGACGAAGATTCCTCCTCGAGCAAGAGTGACGAGGAGGACAGCGACAACGACGACGAGGGCGGTAGGCGGCAGGATGACGGGTCCGACTAGGTGTCGGATGCGGCTCCGTGCGGCATCGGTGACCCATCATCCATGCTGCCGGCTCCTTGAACTTCTCGGGGTCGTCCCCTTGGGTGGCTGGCGTTGGGAGGCTACGGAAGAGGGAGAGGGCGGGCGGCAAAGCCGTCAAGTCGGAGTACGCGGGCACCGATGCCTTCGACGCGTACTGACGTCCTGCCGCCTCGTCTTCGAGCTCTGCTTCTGGCGCCGCCATCACCATCCAGCCCTTGGACGGCCACCAAGACGTTCTCTTGGTGTCTTCTGCCACTCGTAGCTCGTCTAGGCGCCCCTTTTTCCCTTTTCGCTTCCTTGACCTGCCTCCTGAGGAGAAGGACAAGAAAGGGATTACGGGTATCTTATCTCTTTTTAGTTTGTAAGCTTCGGGCCTTTGTTGAATTTAAAACTTGTAATCCTCTCATTCATGTTTTTCATTCCCTATGGACTGTACCTGAGTGGAATGTTTTTAATGAAAAAGGGATGTTTGCCGGGTCATTTGTTTGTGGGTGAAACCCACGACAAGGAATAAATCCTTGATACCTTTAAGATAAACATTTTCTTGCCCGGCAATAGGCCTCGCCATCTCCCCACTTCATTCGATCTTCCTCACGCCTTTGGCGGAGGCCAGGATGAAGTGGGTTTAGGCTCCTCGTTCTATCCTTTTGCTGCCGCGACTACGACCAAACTCGGTCCCAGGAACGGGCCCTAGGGCCTAGAGTTAGGGCAGCATGGTAGTTTGAGGATAAAACAAGGTTTCACATACCTCAGTCCGTAAGGAAATGTATGATAAGGGATGAAAAACTTATCTGAATCTGCAGCCCCCGGCAACCCTGGTTTGCCGTGGGTGAATCTTTGCTCTTGCAGCCCCCGGCAATACTGGCTTGCCGGGGCCTAGATGCTGGTTTGTTCCTTTTTTTTCTCCCCAAGTGGTTTGGCAAGGATATCTGTGTGCCCTGCGAACCAAAGAAGACAAAAGAAAGACAAAGAGATGCAAACTCAACCTCTAAGCTAGGGGTTAGCCGCCGCTAAGCACTATCAACCCTAACCAAGGACGAGACTCGACCTAGCATGCATGCTATAACTTAGGGCGCCAGCACTTCATTTATTTATGCTCAAGGTCTACGCCTGGCTTTGTACAAAGGGTTACATGCGTCATCGGCAAGGCTTGTACAAAAGGTGGCTTGCCGGGGGCCCGACAAGCCGCGCCTCACGGGTAAAACTTGCGAAGATGCTCAATGTTCCAGGAGTTACTCATCGGAACGGCATCTTCTGTCTCCAGGTGGACTGCGCCGGGCCTGGTGACTCGTACTACCCGATAAGGGCCTTCCCACTTTGGCGTCAACTTGTTGGAATTCCTGGCCGATTGAACGCGCCGAAGAACAAGGTCGCCTTCCTCAAAGCTTCGGGCACGAACCTTGCGGCTATGGTAGCGGCGCAAGGCTTGCTGGTAGCACGCTGCTCCCGCCCGAAGACGATCTTCCTCAAGGAGCGTTGCGTCATCTTGCCGCAATTGCTCTTGCTTAAGCTCGTCATAAGCGAGTACTCGAGGTGACCCGTATATGAGTTCCGTGGGGTGAACTGCTTCCGCCCCGTATACCAGGGCAAAGGGTGTCTGGCCGGTGGCTCGATTTGGTGTCGTTCTGATTGACCAAATAACCGCCGGCAATTCATCAATCTAGCGCCTTCCACTCTTGTGCAGTCTGTCAAAGGTCTTTGTCCTCAGGCCTCGCAGTACTTCACCATTTGCCCTCTCAGCTTGACCATTGCTTTGTGGGTGAGCAACGAAAGCGAAACAGACCTTGCTGCCGAGGTTTTGAATATATTGCATGAAGGTGTGGCTTGTGAACTGCGTGCCGTTGTCGGTGATGACCCTATTGGGTACACCAAAACGGCACACCAGTCCTTTGAAGAACTTGACGGCTGACTGTGCTGTGACCTTCCTCACTGCTTCCACTTCTGGCCACTTTGTGAACTTGTCAATTGCAACGTACAAGTACTCAAAGCCCCCGACAGCGCGGGGGAAAGGGCCCAGTATGTCGAGCCCCCAGACCAAGAAAGGCGAGGAGAGAGGAATGGTTTGAAGGGCTTGAGCTGGCTGATGAAGCTTCTTTGAAAGGAGCTGACACGCTTCACACCTGGTGAATAGTGTCGTCGCATCCTGGAGGGCGTTGGGCCAGAAGAAGCCTTGCCGAAACGCTTTGCCAGAAGGGCCCTCGACCCTATGTGGGATCCACATATGCCTCCATGTATCTCTGCCAACAGCCCCACTCCTTCCTCTCGAGGGATACACTTCAATTTCACACCGTTCGGCCTCTTTCTGTAGAGGACGTCATCGACGAACTAATACGTAGTAGATCGACGGGCTACTTTTTCCGCTTCTTCCTGATCCTGAGGAAGTTCCCCTATTTGGAGGAATCGGACGGTATGCTGTGCCCACGCTGGAGCCTGGAGCTCGACGACGAGGATTAAAGGCATTTCCTCCGCTATAGGAGCGGCTATCTCCACGGCAAGAGCTTGATGCTCCGTCGGAGATAGCCGTCCCGTGGCAGGCTCAGTGTCTCCGGCAACATCCTTGCCAGCGGCTTCGGGGAGCTCGGCGGGAAAGTACTTGCCGGGCCCTGATTTTCTCCTCTTGTTTTGTTCTGTTGATGGATCAACGGATGGCTGAGTTAGCTGAAGCACAAAGGTACCTGGTTCCACAGGTAGCTTGAGGGCAGCGCGTTTTGACAGGTAATCGGCGATGTCGTTCTCTGCTCGGGGAACGTGCTCTGCCTGTATACCGTCAAAACGCTCTTCCAGCTTCCTCACTTCATCGACGTAGGCCTTCATCAATGGGCTCTGGTAATCCTTGTTGACTTGTTTGACGAAAAGTTGCGAGTCGCCCCTGACAATGAGTTTCTTGATTCCGAGGTCTGCCGCGATCCTAAGACCAGCAAGCAGCCCCTCGTACTCAGCAGTATTGTTTGTCGACACCTCCCTGGGGAAGTGCATCTGGACCACGTACTTGAGGTGCTCTCCGATGGGCGCGACAAGCAGTACGCCAGCCCCGGCGCCCTGTAAGGAGAAAGCTCCATCAAAGTACATGACCCGGTTGCAACTTGCCTCTTTGCCGGGGAGAACAGTCTCCTGGGTTTCTTCATCAGGCGTCGTGGTCCACTCTGCAACGAACTCCGCCAGGACTCGGCTTTGAATCGTCGAGGTACTCTCAAACTTGAGGCCAAAGCTGGACAGCTCCAGTGCCCATTCTACAATTCTTCCCGTTGCATCCGGATTGTGCAATATCCGTTGCAGAGGGAGGCGAGTAACGACGGTGATCTCGTGTGCCTGGAAGTAGTGATGCAGCTTCCTCGAGGCCATAAGAAGGCCGAAGAGCAGTTTCTGCACACCGGAGTACCTTGATCTAGCCCCCTGCAGGAGGGAGCTAACAAAGTAGACCGGGTGCTGCATCATTTTCTTCCTTGGCGGCACTCCAACCGGCTGTGTCGTCTCTGCACCAACGGCATCAGGCTCTGTCGCTGCTATCACCTCGTCATCAATTTCTCTCTACGCCACTAGCGCGGCGCTGACCACCTGGTTCGTTGCCGCCAGGTATAGCAGCAACAGTTCTTGTGGCCTAGGCGCAACTAGTACTGGCGTGGAGGAGAGATACCTCTTAAAATCTTGCAATGCTGCTTCCGCTTCTGGCGTCCATTCCATCGGGCCCGCCTTTTTCAAAATCTTGAAAAAGGGAAGGGCGCGCTCGGCGGACTTGGAAATGAACCTGCTCATGGCGGCAACGCAACCAGCAAGCCGACGTACATCCTTGACCCGCTCGGCGGACTTGGAAATGAACCTGCTCATGGCGGCAACGCAACCAGCAAGAGGAAAACCATGATAATGATCAAAGTACTTCGGATCAAGTTACTGCTGAACTTCGTAGGTCCACAAGGACACGTTCCGCACCAGAATGGTACGGCAACCCTGTCCTGGAAATCATGTTGTTAGACAACAATGAACCTTCGAACTATGAAGAAGCAATGACGGGCCCGGATTCCAACAAATGGCTTGAAGCCATGAAATCCGAGATAGAATCCATGTATGAAAACAAAGTATGGACTTTGACAGACTTGCCCGATGATCGGCGAGCGATAGAAAACAAATGGATCTTTAAGAAGAAGACGGACGCGGATGGTAATGTTACCATCTATAAAGCTCGACTTGTCGCTAAGGGTTATCGACAGGTTCAAGGGATTGACTACGACGAGACATTCTCTCCCATAGCGAAGCTAAAGTCCGTCCGAATCATGTTAGCAATTGCCGCATACTATGATTATGAGATATGGCAGATGGACGTCAAAACAGCATTCCTTAACGGGCATCTTAAGGAAGAACTGTATATGATGCAGCCGGAAGGTTTTGTCGATCCTCGGAACGCTAACAAAGTATGCAAGCTCCAGCGATCCATTTATGGACTGGTGCAAGCATCTCGGAGTTGGAACATTCGCTTTGATGAGATGATCAAAGCGTTTGGGTTTATGCAGACTTATGGAGAAGCCTGCGTTTACAAGAAAGTGAGTGGGAGCTCTGTAGCATTTCTCATATTATATGTAGATGACATACTCCTGATGGGAAATAATATAGAATTTCTGGACAGCATAAAGGCCTACTTGAATAAGTGTTTTTCAATGAAGGACCTTGGAGAAGCTGCTTATATATTAGGCATCAAGATCTATAGAGATAGATCGAGACGCCTCATAGGTCTTTCACAAAGCACATACCTTGATAAGATTTTGAAGAGATTCAGAATGGATCAGTCCAAGAAGGGGTTCTTGCCTATGTTACAAGGTATGAGACTGAGCTCAGCTCAGTCACCGACCACGGCAAAAGATAAAGAAGAGATGAGTGTCATCCCCTATGCTTCAGCCATAGGATCTATTATGTATGCCATGCTGTGTACCAGACCCGATGTAAACCTTGCCGTAAGTTTGGTAGCAAGATACCAAAGTAATCCCGGCAAGGAACACTGGACAGCGGTCAAGAATATCCTGAAGTACCTGAAAAGGACAAAGGATATGTTTCTCGTTTATGGAGGAGACGAAGAGCTCGTCGTAAAAGGTTACGTCGATGCTAGCTTCGACTCAGATCTGGATGACTCTAAGTCACAAACCGGATACGTGTATATGTTGAATGGTGGAGCAGTAAGCTGGTGCAGCTGCAAGCAGAGCGTCGTGGCGGGATCTACGTGTGAAGCGGAGTACATGGCAGCCTCGGAGGCAGCACATGAAGCGATTTGGGTGAAGGAGTTCATCACCGACCTAGGAGTCATACCCAATGCGTCGGGGCCGATCAAACTCTTCTGTGACAACACTGGAGCTATTGCCCTCGCAAAGGAGCCCAGGTTTCACAAGAAGACCAGGCACATCAAGCGTCGTTTCAACTCCATCCGTGAAAATGTTCAAGATGGAGACATAGAGATTTGCAAAGTGCACACGGATCTGAATGTCGCAGATCCGCTGACTAAACCTCTCTCGCGTGCAAAACATGATCAACACCAGAACTCTATGGGTGTTCAATTCATCACAATGTAACTAGATTGCTGACTCTAGTGCAAGTGGGAGACTGTTGGAAATATGCCCTAGAGGCAATAATAAAAGTATTATTATATTTCATTGTTCATGATAATTGTCTTTTATTCATGCTATAACTGTATTATCCGGAAATCGTAATACACGTGTGAATACTTAGACCACACTATTCCCTGGTAAGCCTCTAGTTGACCAGCTCGTTGTGATCAACAGATAGTCATGGTTTCCTGACTATGGACATTGGATGTCGTTGATAACGGGATCACATCATTAGGAGAATGATGTGATGGACAAGACCCAATCCTAAGCATAGCATAAAAGATCGTGTAGTTCGTTTTGCTAGAGCTTTGCAAGTGTCAAGTATCTCTTCCTTCGACCATGAGATCGTGTAACTCCCGGATACCGTAAGAGTGCCTTGGGTGTATCAAACGTCACAACGTAACTGGGTGACTATAAAGGTACATTACAGGTATCTCCGAAAGTAGCTGTTGGGTTGACACGGATCGAGACTGGGATTTGTCACTCCGTATGACGGAGAGGTATCTCTGGGCCCACTCGGTAATGCATCATCATATTGAGCTCAATGTGACCAAGGTGTTGGACACGGGATCATGCATTACGGTACGAGTAAAGTGACTTGCCAGTAACGAGACTGAACAAGGTATTGGGATACCGACGATCGAGTCTCGGGCAAGTAACGTACCGATTGACAAAGGGAATTGCATACAGGGTTTGATCGAATCCTCGACATAGTGGTTCATCCGATGACAACATCGAGGAGCATGTGGGAGCCATCATGGGTATCCAGATCCCGCTGATGGTTATTGACTGAGATAGTCTCGGTCATGTATGCATGTCTCCCGAACCCGTAGGGTCTACACACTTAAGGTTCAGTTACGCTAGGGTTATAGGGATATGTATATGCAGTAACCCGAATGTTGTTCGGAGTCCCGGATGAGATCCCGGACGTCACGAGGAGTTCCGGAATGGTCCGGAGGTAAAGATTTATATATGGGAAGTCCTGTTTCGGGCATCGGGACAAGTTTCGGGGTTATCGGTATTGTACCGGGACCACCGGAAGGGTCCCGGGGGTCCACCGGGTGGGTCCACCTGTCCCGGGGGGCCACATGGGCTGGTGGGGGTGCGCCTTGGCCTAATGGGCCAAGGGCACCAGCCCCACATAGGCCCATGCTCCTAGGGTTCAAGGGGGGCAAGAGTCCTAGGAGGGTAAGGCACCTCCTAGGTGCCTTGGGGGGAGGGAAAACCCCCCTTGGCCGCCGCACCCCCTAGGAGATTGGATCTCCTAGGGCCGGCCACCCCCCCTTGGCACCCCTATATATAGTGGGGGAGAGGAGGGACTTCATACCTGAACGTCTCGGCCTTTGGTTGCCTCCTTCTCCCTCCCCAACACCTCATCCACCTCCATAGTGCTTAGCGAAGCTCTGCCGGAGTACTGCAGCTCCATCAACACCACGCCGTCGTGCTGCTGCTGGTGCCATCTCCCTCAACCTCTCCTCCCTCCCTTGCTGGATCAAGAAGGAGGAGACGTGGCTGTTCCGTACGTGTGTTGAACGCGGAGGTGCCGTCCGTTCGGCGCAGGTCATCGGTGATTTGGATCACGTCGAGTACGACTACATCATCACCTTGCAAGCTTCCGCACGCGATCTACAAGTGGTATGTAGATGCAAACTCTCTCCCTAGACTCGTTGCTTAGATGAACTCATAGATGGATCTTGGTGAAACCGTAGGAAAAATTTTAATTTTCTGTAACGTTCCCCAACATGGCCGGTGGCTCGATTTGGTGTCGTTCTGATTGACCAAATAACCGCCGGCAATTCATCAATCTAGCGCCTTCCACTCTTGTGCAGTCTGTCAAAGGTCTTTGTCCTCAGGCCTCGTAGTACTTCACCATTTGCCCTCTCAGCTTGACCATTGCTTTGTGGGTGAGCAACGGAAGCGAAACAGACCTTGCTGCCGAGGTCTTGAATATATTGCATGAAGGTGTGGCTTGTGAACTGCGTGCCGTTGTCGGTGATGACCCTATTGGGTACACCAAAACGGCACACCAGTCCTTTGAAGAACTTGACGGCTGACTGTGCTGTGACCTTCCTCACTGCTTCCACTTCTGGCCACTTTGTGAACTTGTCAATTGCAACGTACAAGTACTCAAAGCCCCCGACAGCGCGGGGGAAAGGGCCCAGTATGTCGAGCCCCCAGACCAAGAAAGGCGAGGAGAGAGGAATGGTTTGAAGGGCTTGAGCTGGCTGATGAAGCTTCTTTGAAAGGAGCTGACACGCTTCACACCTGGTGAATAGTGTCGTCGCATCCTGGAGGGCGTTGGGCCAGAAGAAGCCTTGCCGAAACGCTTTGCCAGAAGGGCCCTCGACCCTATGTGGGATCCACATATGCCTCCATGTATCTCTGCCAACAGCCCCACTCCTTCCTCTCGAGGGATACACTTCAATTTCACACCGTTCGGCCTCTTTCTGTAGAGGACGTCATCGACGAACTAATACGTAGTAGATCGACGGGCTACTTTTTCCGCTTCTTCCTGATCCTGAGGAAGTTCCCCTATTTGGAGGAATCGGACGGTATGCTGTGCCCACGCTGGAGCCTGGAGCTCGACGACGAGGATTAAAGGCATTTCCTCCGCTATAGGAGCGGCTATCTCCACGGCAAGAGCTTGATGCTCCGTCGGAGATAGCCGTCCCGTGGCAGGCTCAGTGTCTCCGGCAACATCCTTGCCAGCGGCTTCGGGGAGCTCGGCGGGAAAGTACTTGCCGGGCCCTGATTTTCTCCTCTTGTTTTGTTCTGTTGATGGATCAACGGATGGCTGAGTTAGCTGAAGCACAAAGGTACCTGGTTCCACAGGTAGCTTGAGGGCAGCGCGTTTTGACAGGTAATCGGCGATGTCGTTCTCTGCTCGGGGAACGTGCTCTGCCTGTATACCGTCAAAACGCTCTTCCAGCTTCCTCACTTCATCGACGTAGGCCTTCATCAATGGGCTCTGGTAATCCTTGTTGACTTGTTTGACGAAAAGTTGCGAGTCGCCCCTGACAATGAGTTTCTTGATTCCGAGGTCTGCCGCGATCCTAAGACCAGCAAGCAGCCCCTCGTACTCAGCAGTATTGTTTGTCGACACCTCCCTGGGGAAGTGCATCTGGACCACGTACTTGAGGTGCTCTCCGATGGGCGCGACAAGCAGTACGCCAGCCCCGGCGCCCTGTAAGGAGAAAGCTCCATCAAAGTACATGACCCGGTTGCAACTTGCCTCTTTGCCGGGGAGAACAGTCTCCTGGGTTTCTTCATCAGGCGTCGTGGTCCACTCTGCAACGAACTCCGCCAGGACTCGGCTTTGAATCGTCGAGGTACTCTCAAACTTGAGGCCAAAGCTGGACAGCTCCAGTGCCCATTCTACAATTCTTCCCGTTGCATCCGGATTGTGCAATATCCGTTGCAGAGGGAGGCGAGTAACGACGGTGATCTCGTGTGCCTGGAAGTAGTGATGCAGCTTCCTCGAGGCCATAAGAAGGCCGAAGAGCAGTTTCTGCACACCGGAGTACCTTGATCTAGCCCCCTGCAGGAGGGAGCTAACAAAGTAGACCGGGTGCTGCATCATTTTCTTCCTTGGCGGCATTCCAACCGGCTGTGTCGTCTCTGCACCAACGGCATCAGGCTCTGTCGCTGCTATCACCTCGTCATCAATTTCTCTCTACGCCACTAGCGCGGCGCTGACCACCTGGTTCGTTGCCGCCAGGTATAGCAGCAACAGTTCTTGTGGCCTAGGCGCAACTAGTACTGGCGTGGAGGAGAGATACCTCTTAAAATCTTGCAATGCTGCTTCCGCTTCTGGCGTCCATTCCATCGGGCCCGCCTTTTTCAAAATCTTGAAAAAGGGAAGGGCGCGCTCGGTGGACTTGGAAATGAACCTGCTCATGGCGGCAACGCAACCAGCAAGCCGACGTACATCCTTGACCCGCTTGGGCGCTTCAATTTGTTCTATAGCTTTGATCTTGTCTGGATTGGCCTCTATCCCACGCTGTGACACAAAGAACCCGAGAAGCTTGCCGGACGGGACGCCGAAGATGCACTTCTCAGGGTTCAGCTTGAGATTGATCTTGCATAGGTTTGCAAATGTTTCTTGTAAATCCGGTATAAGGGTTGCCCTGTTCTTGGTTTTGACCACTATATCATCCATATAAGCTTCCATATTTCTATGGAGCTGGGGTTCAAAACCAATCTGGACCGCCCTTGCAAATGTTGAACCAGCACTCTTTAACCCGAAAGGCATCCGTATGAAACAATACGTACCACATGGGGTGATGAATGCCGTTTTCTCTTCGTCTTCTCTTGTCATGAAGATCTGGTGGTAGCCGGAGTAGGCATCAAGGAATGACAACAGATCACACCCAGCCGTGGAGTCAACAATCTGGTCGATGCGCGACAACGGGAAGGGGTCTTTGGGACAAGCCTTATTGATATCTGTGTAATCAATACACAGCCTCCACTTCCCATTTGCCTTGCGCACTACCACTGTATTGGCCAACCACGTTGGATGGAGCACTCCTCTTACCAAACCCGCTGCTTCCAGTTTCCGGATCTCCTCTGTGATGAACTCTTGTCGTTCCAAGGCTTGCTTTCTGACCTTCTGCTTGACGGGCCACGCATGAGGACAGATAGCAAGGTGGTGCTCAATCACCTCCCTGGGAACGCCGGGGATGTCGGATGCTTGCCATGCAAACACATCGACATTCGCCCACAGGAAGGTGACGAGCGCGTCTTCCTATTTGTCGTCAAGGGCGGAGCTTATGGTGAAAGCCCCTCCCGTGCCGTCCTCCTTGACAGAAACCTTCTTGGTTCTCGGTGGTGTGGCACTGGACTTCTTGTTTCTACCGGTGGAGCTCTCTGGCACGTCCTCGACGGGAGCACTACACTCCGAAGAGGTGCGCTTGCCGGAGTGGGTGCCTGAGGTCTCACCGGTCTTCTTCTTTTTCCTTCCCGGGGCACAAGCGGCAGGAGCAAGCGCCTTAGCAGTGGCGGCTGCTGCAACTGCTTGTTGGTAGAGTTGGTCAGCGCAAATTAGCGCGTCCTTCTTGTCTGATGGGACGGTGATGACCGTCACAGGCCACGACATCTTTCGGGTGTTGTAGGCGTAATGTGACGCCGCCATGAACTTGGCCAGCGCTGGGCGGCCAAGGACCCCGTTGTAAGGCAAGGGGATCTTGGCAACGTCGAACACAATCCTTTCTATCCTGTAGTTTAGATCACTCCCAAAAGTCACGGGCAACGTGACCTTTCCCTTTGGTTGACTCCTTCCCGGGTTGACCCCCTGAAACGTGCCTGTCTCTTCAAGGTCTCCATCAGGAATCTGCAGTTTCTCGATCACGGTAGGCGAGATTAAGTTCAGACCAGCCCCGCCATCGACTAGCATCTTTGTCACCTTGAGGTTGCGTATTGTTGGTGAAACCAACAATGGCAAGCACCCGACTGCAGTAGTGTGTCGGTGTACAAAAACGGGGGTACACTTTTTGTACCCCTATAACTGTGCACGGGCAGTCCAAGCAACGGGAGCCGCCACACCGAGCGCGGCAAGGGAGGTAAGCCAAGGTAAGGCCGAAGCTGAAGAGAAGTAGAACGACGCTAAGACCAAGGCCACAAAGAGCAAAGGGGACAGAGCAGACCCCGCGGCAAGATCCTTGCCGGGGGGCAGCTTTAGCTAACCCGGCAAGACCCTTGCCGTGGCAGCTCGCCCCACACCTACGGAGCGGGTCACCCTTGAGTCCACTGCCCCCATGGGCCAAGGATTCGGGAGGCATCCCCGTGGTGGTATGCATATCTTTGTGAAGACATTCAAGATCAGATGCACACTTTAGAAGATGATGATCCTTGGCGGGATCCCAGCCAAGGAAGACCAGAAGGCCCCCGGCAAGAGCCTTGCCGGGGATGACAGCAGGCGCCACGGCAAGGCCCTTGCCAGGACCCCGGCAAGACCCTTGCCGGGGCCGCGGGAAGGCCCTTGACATGAACACCCATGGGGCCACCATCAGGCCCACGCCAGTCACACCTCCACCACCGTTCGCATGCAGCTGCCGACCCAACCAGCTGGGCAGGTGTTGGAGAACGTAGTAATTTCAAAAAATTTCGTACACACACGCAAGATCATGGTGATGCATAGCAACGAGAGGGGAGAGTGTTGTCTACGTACCCTCGTAGACCGAAGCGGAAGCGTTGACACAGCGTAGTGGAAGTAGTCGTACGTCCTTCACGCGATCCAACCGATCCCAGCACCGTTACTCCGGTGCCTCCGAGTTCTTGACACACGTACAGCTCGATGACGTCCCCGGCGTTCCGATCCAGCAAAACCTCCGGGGATGAGTTCCGTCAGCACGATGGCGTGGTGACGATCTTGATGTGTTACCAGCGCAGGGCTTCGCCTAAGCACTGCAACGATATGACCGAGGTGGAATATGGTGGAAGGGGGCACCGCACACTGCTAAGGAACGATCTCTAGGATCAACTTGTGTGTTCTAGAGTGCCCCCTGCCCCCGTATATAAAGGAGCCAAGGGGGAGGGGCTGGCCGGTCAAGGGGAGGCGCGCCAGGGAGTCCTACTCCCTCCGGGAGTAGGATTCCCCCCCAATCCTAGTTGGAATAGGATTCATCAAGGGGGGGAAAGAGAGAGAGGGGGGCCGGCCACCTCTCCTAGTCCTAATAGGACTAGGGGAAGGGGGGAGGCGCGCGGCCACCTAGGGCTGCCCCTTTCTCCTTTCCACTAAAGCCCACTAAGGCCCATATGTTTCCCGGGGGGTTCCGGTAACCTCTCGGTACTCCGGTAAAATCCCGATTTCACCCGGAACACTTCCGATATCCAAATGTAGGCTTCCAATATATCAATCTTTATGTCTCGACCATTTCGAGACTCCTCGTCATGTCCGTGATCTCATCCGGGACTCCGAACTCCTTCGGTACATCAAAATGCATAAACTCATAATAACTATCATTGTAACTTTAAGCGTGCGGACCCTACGGTTCGAGAACAATGTAGACATGTCTCCGGTCAATAACCAATAGCGGGACCTGGATGCCCATATTGGTTCCTACATATTCTACGAAGATCTTTATCGGTCAGACCGCATAACAACATATGTTGTTCCCTTTGTCATCGGTATGTTACTTGCCTGAGATTCGATCGTCGGTATCCAATACCTAGTTCAATCTCGTTACCGGCAAGTCTCTTAACTCGTTCCGTAATACATCATCCCACAACTAACTCATTGGTTGCAATGCTTGCAAGGCTTATATGATGTGCATTACCGAGAAGGCCCTGAGATACCTCTCCGACATTCGGAGTGACAAATCCCAATCTCGAAATACGCCAACCCAACAAATACTTTCGGAGACACCTGTAGAGCACCTTTATAATCACCCAGTTACGTTGTGACGTTTGGTAGCACACAATGTGTTCCTACGGTAAACGGGAGTTGCATAATCTCATAGTCAAAGGAACATGTATAAGTCATGGATAAAAGCAATAGCAACATACTAAACGATCGGGTGCTAAGCTAATGGAATGGGTCATGTCAATCAGATCATTCAACTAATGATATGACCTTGTTAATCAAATGACAACTCCTTTGTCTATGGTTCGGAAACTTAACCATTTTTGATTAACAAGCTAGTCAAGTAGAGGCATACTAGTGACACTCTGTTTGTCTATGTATTCACACATGTATCATGTTTCCGGTTAATACAATTCTAGCATGAATAACATTTATCATGATATGTAAGGAAATAAATAATAACTTTATTATTGCCTCTAGGGCATATTTCCTTCAGTCTCCCACTTGCACTAGAGTCAATAATCTAGATTACACAGTAATGATTCTAACACCCATGGAGTCTTGGTGCTGATCATGTTTTGCCCGTGGAAGAGGCTTAGTCAACGGGTCTGCTACATTCAGATCCGTATGTATCTTGCAAATCTCTATGTCTCCCACCTGGACTAAATCCCGGATGGAATTGAAGCGTCTCTTGATGTGCTTTGTTCTCTTGTGAAATCTGGATTCCTTTGCCAAGGCAATTGCTCCAGTATTATCACAAAAGATTTTCATTGGACCCGATGCACTAGGTATGACACCTAGATCGGATATGAACTCCTTGATCCAGACTCCTTCATTTGCTGCTTCCGAAGCAGCTATGTATTCCGCTTCACATGTAGATCCCGCCACGACGCTTTGTTTAGAACTGCACCAACTGACAGCTCCACCGTTTAATGTAAATAAGTATCCGGTTTGCGATTTCGAATCGTTCGGATCAGTGTCAAAGCTTGGATCAACGTAACCTTTTACGATGAGCTCTTTATCACCTCCATATACGAGAAACATTTCCTTAGTCCTTTTCAGGTACTTTAGGATATTCTTGACCGCTGTCCAGTGATCCACTCCTGGATTACTTTGGTACCTCCCTACTAAACTTATAGCAAGGCACACATCAGGTCTGGTACACAACATTGCATACATGATAGAGCCTATGGCTGAAGCATAGGGAACATCTTTCATCTTCTCTCTATCTTCTGCGGTGGTCGGGCATTGAGTCTTACTCAACTTCACACCTTGTAATACAGGCAAGAACCCTTTCTTTGCTTGATCCATTTTGAACTTCTTCAAAATCTTGTCAAGGTATGTGCTTTGTGAAAGTCCAATTAAGCGTCTTGATCTATCTCTATAGATCTTAATGCCCAATATGTAAGCAGCTTCACCAAGGTCTTTCATTGAAAAACTCCTGTTCAAGTATCCCTTTATGCTTTCCAGAAATTCTATATCATTTCCAATCAATAATATGTCATCCACATATAATATTAGAAATGCTACAGAGCTCCCACTCACTTTCTTGTAAATACAGGCTTCTCCAAAAGTCTGTACAAACCCAAATGCTTTGATCACACTATCAAAACGTTTATTCCAACTCCGAGATGCTTGCACCAGTCCATAAATGGATCGCTGGAGCTTACATACTTTGTTAGCTTCCTTTGGATCGATAAAACCTTCTGGTTGCATCATATGCAACTCTTCTTCCAGAAACCCATTCAGGAATGCAGTCTTTACATCCATTTGCCAAATTTCATAATCATAAAATGCGGCAATTGCTAACATGATTCGGACAGACTTAAGCATCGCTACGGGTGAGAAGGTCTCATCGTAGTCAATCCCTTGAACTTGTCGAAAACCCTTTGCGACAAGTCGAGCTTTGTAGACAGTAACATTACCGTCGGCGTCAGTCTTCTTCTTAAAGATCCACTTGTTCTCTATTGCTTGCCGACCCTCGGGCAAGTCAACCAAAGTCCACACTTTGTTTTCATACATGGATCCCATCTCAGATTTCATGGCCTCTAGCCATTTTGCGGAATCTGGGCTCACCATCGCTTCTTCATAGTTCGTAGGTTCATCATGATCTAGTAGCATGACTTCCAGAATAGGATTGCCGTACCACTCTGGTGCGGATCTTACTCTGGTTGATCTACGAGGTTCTGTAGTAACTTGATCTGATGATTCATGATCAATATCATTATCTTCCTCACTAACTGGTGTAGGTGCTACAGAAACAGATTTCTGTAATGTACTACTTACCAATAAGGGAGCAGGTACAGTTACCTCATCAAGTTCTACTTTCCTCCCACTCACTTCTTTCGAGAGAAACTCCTTTTCTAGAAAGACTCCGAATTTAGCAACAAAAGTCTTGCCTTCGGATCTGTGATAGAAGGTGTACCCAACTGTTTCCTTTGGGTATCCTATGAAGACACATTTCTCCGATTTGGGTTCGAGCTTATCAGGTTGAAGCTTTTTCACATAAGTCTCGCAGCCCCAAACTTTAAGAAACGACAACTTTGGTTTCTTGCTAAACCATAGTTCATAAGGCGTCGTCTCAACGGATTTTGACGGTGTCCTATTTAACGTGAATGCGGCCGTCTCTAGAGCATAACCCCAAAACGATAGCGGTAAATCTGTAAGGGACATCATAGATTGCACCATATCTAGTAAAGTGCGATTACGACGTTCAGACACACCATTTCGCTGTGGTGTTCCGGGTGGCGTGAGTTGCGAAACTATTCCGCATTGCTTTAAGTGTAGACCAAACTCATAACTCAAATATTCTCCTCCACGATCTGATCATAGAAACTTTATTTTCTTGTTACGATGATTTTCAACTTCACTCTGAAATTCTTTGAACTTTTCAAATGTTTCAGACTTATGTTTCATTAAGTAGATATACCCATATCTGCTCAAATCATCTATGAAGGTGAGAAAATAACGATATCCGCCACGAGCCTCAACATTCATTGGACCACATACATCTGTATGTATGATTTCCAATAAATCTGTTGCTCTCTCCATAGTACCGGAGAACGGTGTTTTAGTCATCTTGCTCATGAGGCACGGTTCGCAAGTGCCAAGTGATTCATAATCAAGTGACTCCAAAAGTCCATTAGTATGGAGTTTCTTCATGCACTTTATACCGATATGACCTAAACGGCAGTGCCACAAATAAGTTGCACTATCATTATCAACTCTGCATCTTTTGGCTTCAACACTATGAATATGCGTATCACTACTATCGAGATTCATCAAAAATAGACCACTCTTCAATGGTGCATGACCATAAAAGATATTACTCATATAAATAGAACAACCATTATTCTCTGATTTAAATGAATAACCGTCTCGCATCAAACAAGATCCAGATATAATGTTCATGCTCAACGCAGGCACCAAATAACAATTATTTAGGTCTAATACTAATCCCGAAGGTAGATGTAGAGGTAGCGTGCCGACCGCGATCACATCGACTTTGGAACCATTTCCCACGCGCATCGTCACCTCGTCCTTTACCAATCTTCGCTTAATCCGTAGTCCCTGTTTCGAGTTGCAAATATTAGCAACAGAACCAGTATCAAATACCCAGGTGCTACTGCGAGCATTAGTAAGGTACACATCAATAACATGTATATCACATATACCTTTGTTCACCTTGCCATCCTTCTTGTCCGCCAGATACTTGGGGCAGTTCCGCTTCCAGTGACCAGTCTGCTTGGAGTAAAAGCACTCAGTTTCAGGCGTAGGTCCAGACTTGGGTTTCTTCTCTTGAGCAGCAACTTGTTTGCTGTTCTTCTTGAAGTTTCCCTTCTTCTTTCCTTTGCCCTTTTTCTTGAAACTAGTGGTCTTATTGACCATCAACACTTTATGCTCCTTTTTGATTTCTACCTCCGCAGCCTTTAGCATTGCGAAGAGCTCGGGCATTGTCTTATCTAACCCTTGCATGTTATAGTTCATCACGAAGCCTTTGTAGCTTGGTGGCAGTGATTGAAGAATTCTGTCAATGACACAATCATCCGGAAGATTAACTCCCAGTTGACTCAAGTGATTATAATACCCAGACATTCTGAGTATGTGCTCACTGACAGACCCATTCTCTTCCATCTTGCAGCTATAGAACTTATTGGAGACCTCATATCTCTCAATCCGCGCATTCTGTTGGAATATCAACTTCAACTCCTGGAACATCTCATATGATCCATTGTTCTCAAACCGTCGTTGAAGTCCCGGTTCTAAGCCGTAAAGCATGGCACACTGAACTATAGAGTAGTCATCAGCTTTGCTCTGCCAGACGTTCATAACATCTGGCGTTGCTCCAGCAGCAGGTCTGGCACCTAGCGGTGCATCCAGGACGTAACTCTTCTGTGCAGCAATGAGGATAATCCTCAAGTTACGGACCCATTCCTTGTAATTGCTACCATCATCTTTCAACTTTGCTTTCTCAAGGAACGCATTAAAATTCAACGGAACAACAGCACGAGCCATCTATCTACAATCAACATAAACAAGCAAGATACTATCAGGGACTAAGTTCATGATAAATTTAAGTTCAATTAATCATATTACTTAAGAACTCCCACTTAGATAGACATATCTCTAATCCTCTAAGTGATCACGTGATCCAAATCAACTAAACCATGTCCGATCATCACGTGAGATGGAGTAGTTTCAATGGTGAACATCACTATGTTGATCATATCTACTATATGATTCACGCTCGACCTTTCGGTCTCCATGTTCCGAGGCCATATCTGTTATATGCCAGGCTCGTCAAGTTAAACCTGAGTATTCCGCGTGTGCAACTGTTTTGCACCCGTTGTATTTGAACGTAGAGCCTATCACACCCGATCATCACGTGGTGTCTCAGCACGAAGAACTTTCGCAACGGTGCATACTCAGGGAGAACACTTTTACTATGATAATTTAGTGAGAGATCATCTTATAATGCTACCGTCAATCAAAGCAAGATAAGATGCATAAAAAGATAAACATCACATGCAATCAATATAAGTGAAATGATATGGTCATCATCATCTTGTGCTTGTGATCTCCATCTCTGCAGCACCATCATGATCACCGTCGTCACCGGCGCGACACCTTGACCTCCATCGTAGCATCGTTGTCATCTCGCCAATCTTATGCTTCTACGACTATCGCTACCGCTTAGTGATAAGGTAAAGCATTATAGGGCGATTGCATTGCATACAATAAAGCGACAACCATATGGCTCCTGCCAGTTGCCGATAACTCGGTTACAAAACATGATCATCTCATACAATAAAATTTGGCATCATGTCTTGACCATATCACATCACAACATGCCCTGCAAAAACAAGTTAGATGTCCTCTACTTTGTTTGTTGCAAATATTACGTGGCTGCTACGGGCTGAAGCAAGAACCAATCTCACCTACGCATCAAAACCACAACGATACTTCGTCAAATAGACTCCGTTTTAACCTTCTCAAGGACCGGGCGTAGCCACACTCGGTTCAACTAAAGTTGGAGAGACAGTCTTCCGCAAGCCATCTATGTGCAAAGCACGTCGAGGGAACCGGTCTCGCGTAAGCGTACGCGTAAGGTTGGTCCGGATCGTCTCGTCCAACAATACCGCTGAACCAAAGTATGACATGCTGGTAGGCAGTATGACTTGTATCGTCCACAACTCACTTGTGTTCTACTCGTGCAAAACATCAAACCATAAAAACCAGGCTCGGATGCCACTGTTGGATAACGTAGTAATTTCAAAATTTTTCCTACGCACACGCAAGATCATGGTGATGCATAGCAACGAGAGGTGAGAGTGTTGTCTACGTACCCTCGTAGACCGAAGCGGAAGCGTTGGCACAGCGTAGTGGAAGTAGTCGTACGTCCTTCACGCGATCCAACCGATCCCAGCACCGTTACTCCGGTGCCTCCGAGTTCTTGACACACGTACAGCTCGATGATGTCCCCGGCGTTCCGATCCAGCAAAACCTCCGTGGATGAGTTCCGTCAGCACGACGGCATGGTGACGATCTTGATGTGTTACCGGCGCAGGGCTTCGCCTAAGCACTGCAACAATATGACCGAGGTGGAATATGGTGGAAGGGGGCACCGCACACGGCTAAGGAACGATCTCTAGGATCAACTTGTGTGTTCTAGGGTGCCCCTTGCCCCCGTATATAAAGGAGCCAAGGGGGAGGGGCTGGCCGGCCAAGGGGAGGCACGCCAGGGAGTCCTACTCCCTCCGGGAGTAGGATTCCCCCCCAATCCTAGTTGGAATAGGATTCATCAAGGGGGGGGGAAAGAGAGAGAGGGGGGCCGGCCACCTCTCCTAGTCCTAATAGGACTAGGGGAAGGGGGGAGGCGCGCGGCCACCTAGGGCTGCCCCTTTCTCCTTTCCACTAAAGCCCACTAAGGCCCATATGTTTCCCGGGGGGTTCCGGTAACCTCTCGGTACTCCGGTAAAATCCCGATTTCACCCGGAACACTTCCGATATCCAAATGTAGGCTTCCAATATATCAATCTTTATGTCTCGACCATTTCGAGACTCCTCGTCATGTCCGTGATCTCATCCGGGACTCCGAACTCCTTCGGTACATCAAAATGCATAAACTCATAATAACTGTCATCGTAACTTTAAGCGTGCGGACCCTACGGTTCGAGAACAATGTAGACATGACCGAGACACGTCTCCGGTCAATAACCAATAGCGGGACCTGGATGCCCATATTGGTTCCTACATATTCTACGAAGATCTTTATCGGTCAGACCGCATAACAACATATGTTGTTCCCTTTGTCATCGGTATGTTACTTGCCCGAGATTCGATCGTCGGTATCCAATACCTAGTTCAATCTCGTTACCGGCAAGTCTCTTTACTCGTTCCATAATACATCATCCCGCAACTAACTCATTGGTTGCAATGCTTGCAAGGCTTATATGATGTGCATTACCGAGAAGGCCCTGAGATACCTCTCCGACATTCGGAGTGACAAATCCCAATCTCGAAATACGCCAACCCAACAAATACTTTCGGAGACACCTGTAGAGCACCTTTATAATCACCCAGTTATGTTGTGACGTTTGGTAGCACACTATGTGTTCCTACGGTAAACGGGAGTTGCATAATCTCATAGTCAAAGGAACATGTATAAGTCATGGATAAAAGCAATAGCAACATACTAAACGATCGGGTGCTAAGCTAATGGAATGGGTCATGTCAATCAGATCATTCAACTAATGATATGACCTTGTTAATCAAATGACAACTCCTTTGTCTATGGTTAGGAAACTTAACCATTTTTGATTAACAAGCTAGTCAAGTAGAGGCATACTAGTGACACTCTGTTTGTCTATGTATTCACACATGTATCATGTTTCCGGTTAATACAATTCTAGCATGAATAACATTTATCATGATATGTAAGGAAATAAATAATAACTTTATTATTGCCTCTAGGGCATATTTCCTTCAGCAGGCACCTGCGTGGCGGCATGCAGATCCTCGTGGAGACCCACCGCTGCGCCACCTCAGCTGCCTGCCTGCCTACATGGCATCGCAGGCACCGCTGGCCAGGGCGCGTGTCGACGCGGGAGGGAGCGGTAAAGCAAGGGCTGTCCCCCGCCCCGATAAAGCAAGGACACCTAAGCAAGGCACATTAAATGCACCTTATCATGTAATGCGAGGGATAACCTCGCATCACTGTACCCTTTCCACCTCCTGTGTGCCACTGTGGCAACCCCTTTCCCTATAAAAGGAGGCCCCAGGTGACCAGGAAGAGGATTCGCCTTTTTGGAGCTCTCGACGCCCCATAGCTAGCTCAAGAACACAGATATACAATCCACCAAAGCAAGAGTAGGGTTTTACGCATCCTTGCGGCCCGAACCTGGGTAAAGGAACCGTGTGCTATCTGTTTGATCCGCTCTTTTCACAACCCCGCGCCCCGCAACCGTAGTAGGGATTCTTGTGATCCCATAGGTGTCGTTTCCCACCGACATCTTTGGCGCGCCAGGTAGGGGGGTGCAGTTTTGAGAATCGGCTTTAGCAGTTGGTTCGACGCTCCTTCATCTTCGTGACCCTCGAAGAAGAAAGGAGGCCAGAAGGTCGACGCTCGAGCGACCGCGAACAGAAGCTAAGTTGCACCGAACCCTTGTTTTGTGCTACCTTCCTTATTTGAGGTTATTCCCCCCGGAGATGTTTGCTTTGTATGAAAAACCCGCACGCCAGGGGGCTCTACCACGATCGGCAATGCCCTTGCCCTGTTTCGAGTCCGCTCAACAGCTCAAGCGGCTGCGTTGAGAGTGGTAGAGTAGCCTTCCGTGACCAACAACGCCCTCGATTCTGACTCGAGTCAAGCTCGACAGTTCGAGCGGCCGCGTTCGGAACGGAAAGGTGGTTTGTCCGGCAGCACGCGTACCCGGCAGGCCATGGGGATCCGTCCCCAAGACGCCGCTTGGGGCTTTCGCGCTAGCAAGCCTTCCCGATCGACGTAGGGCACACATACAAAGGGGAATTGAACGGGGAAATAACATGCAAGAAATTAAGAATAGTTCAGAGTTATATTACATCGAATCATAGCTGCGGTTCTAACTAAAGATAAAATTTGTCTTGGTCGGGAACCCGCAGCGGCGAAGGAAGAAAGGGAACGGCGGCTCTGAGATTGGAAATGGCACGAAGGAAGAGGAGAAAGTGAGCAGCGCGCCCGCGGTTATTCCTTCTTATGGGGGAGAACGCGGGCCGCCTCCTTTCACATTAACTGTGATGTGACGCATGCCCGCGGGAAGCAACCCCACGCATGCCGCCCACGTCACACGCGCCTCCCCACACCGCGCCACGCGCGGGAAGCATGGGAAGCGCAGCGCGCGAAGGAACTTACCGCGGTAAAAACCGCCCCGCCTGCCCGCGCACCGTTTTCTTGGGCCTAGCCCAACAACGCGTTGTGCTTATGTGTGGCCCAGGCCCGGGGGCTCCTGTCGGTGTACAAAAAGGGGGGTACACTTTTTGTACCCCTATAACTCTGCACGGGCAGCCCAAGCCACGGGCGCCGCCACACCGAGCGCGGCAAGGGAGGTAAGCCAAGGTAAGGCCGAAGCTGAAGAGAAGCAGAACGACGCCAAGACCAAGACCACAAAGAGCAAAGGGGACAGAGCAGACCCCCCCGGCAAGATCCTTGTCGGGGGCAGCTTTAGCTAACCCGGCAAGACCCTTGCCGTGGCAGCTCGCCCCACGCCTACGAAGTGGGTCACCCTTGAGTCCACTGCCCCCATGGGGCAAGGATTCGGGAGGCATCCCCGTGGTGGTATGCAGATCTTTGTGAAGACATTCAAGATCAGATGCACACTTTAGAAGATGATGATCCTTGGCGGGATCCCAGCCAAGGAAGACCACAAGGCCCCCGACAAGAGCCTTGCCGGGGATGACAGCAGGCGCCACGGCAAGGCCCTTGCCATGAACACCCATGGGGCCACCATCAGGCCCACGCCAGTCACACCTCCACCACCGTTCGCATGTAGCTGCCGACCCAACCAGCTGGGTAGGCACCTGCGTGGCGGCATGCAGATCCTCGTGGAGACCCACCGCTGCGCCACCTCAGCTGCCTGCCTGCCTACATGGCATCGCAGGTACCGCTGGCCAGGGCGCGTGTCGACGCGGGAGGGAGCGGCGACGGACGAGACAGGGCTGTCCCCCGCCCCCGATAAAGCAAGGACACCTAAGCAAGGCGCATTAAATGCACCTTGTCATGTAATGCGAGGGATAACCTCGCATCACTATACCCTTTCCACCTCCTGTGTGCCACTGTGGCAACCCCTTTCCCTATAAAAGGAGGCCCCAGGCGACCAGGAAGAGGATTCGACTTTTTGGAGCTCTCGACGCCCCATAGCTAGCTCAAGAACATAGATATACAATCCACCAAAGCAGGAGTAGGGTTTTACGCATCCTTGCGGCCCGAACCTGGGTAAAGGAACCGTGTGCTATCTGTTTGATCCACTCTTTTCACAACCCCGCGCCCCGCAACCGTAGTAGGGATTCTTGTGATCCCATAGGTGTCGTTTCCCACCGACATAGTGCGATCAGGGTGATCTTCAGTGTCAAAAATGATAGGTGTGCTGGACCACTTCAGCGGCCTTTGGGCATCAAACGACGGCTCTGCCGCTGTAATCTCACGTGCCCACTGTTTAAGCTGGCGGTGAGAGGTATGCAGCGAGACACCACCATCGACGCACATGGCCTCTGTAGCTTTCTGAAACTCTTGGTCACCAGACTCATCGTCCTCTTCGTGATCATCGTCTTCTGGCTTTTTGTCATGGCCCTGGGTGGGCCTCCTGCTGTTTATCCTTGCCGCAACGGCCTGCCTGGCCATCATGCTTCTTGCCGAACCCCTCAGCACAGTCCTGGCCCTTCTCCTTGTCCCGCCTCTCATATTCAGCCCTCTGCTTCTCAGCAAGGAGCTCAACCTGTCGGCAGTTCTGGAGATCATGACCTTTGGTGCGATGGATCTTGCAGTATTGCTTGTCGGAGTTTCCTGGCTTCTCGGCAGCCGCCAAGGTCCGGCAGGCGACACATCCGGCAATTTCCTTGCCGGGGTCATCTGCCTTGGTTTTCTTGGCGTAGCCGGCGTCATCAGATCCCTCGACGGCAAGCATGGCTTTACCTTCGCGCTTCCTGTTGCGGCGCCGACCTTTCTTTGCCGGGGCGGCAGTATCCTCATCTGAAGAGTCGGTTTCCACGCCGGCATCTTCACCGGGGTACTTCCTTCCCTCTTCAGCCCGGGCACATCTGTCAGCAAGAACATAGAGTTCTGCCACGTCCTTCACCTTGTTCATCGCCAGCTCTTCACGCATCCTGCGGTTGCGCACGTTCTGATGGAACGCGCTAATGATGGCGGCAGGGTGAATGTCAGGGATATTGTACTGTACCCGGCTGAACCTCTGTATATATTTGTGCAGGCTCTCGCCTCCCTTCTGAGGGATGACGTGCAGGTCGCTTGCTTGGCTATGGGCTTGGTGACCTCCAGTAAAGGCGCCAACAAATTCATGGCACAAATCCGACCAAGAGGAAATAGAGTCTATCGGCAAATGCATCAACCACGACATGGCGTTGGGCTTAAGAGGCAATGGAAAGTAATTCGCAAGCACCTTATCGTCGCGGGCTCCGGCGGCTTGCATCGCGATGGTGTAGATGCTGAGGAACTCCGACGGGTGGGTCTTGCCGTTGTACTTCTCGCCAACGCTAGGCTTGAAAGTGCGGTGAGTGGGCCACTGGAACTGTCGCAGCTCACGGGTAAAAGACGGACATCCTACCTCGTAAGGTAGACCCCCGGGGCTCTCCAGTGCTGGACGGTTCATAGCCGGCCCTGCTCGCATGTCTGAATGGTGGCGCGCTCCATGCCGGTGCTCGATGGTGGTTTGAGCGTCTTCATGGGCTCGCTCCTGAAGGACTTGACGCTGGTCACAGTGGGTCCGTGGGTCGGACGATGCTATGGAGACATCATCGCCCATGACGTCCCGACGAGTTGATACCCGCGGTACCGGGCGAGGAGGAGGCGAATGCACCGTGTTCGTGGTGCCGCCGGTCCTTCCGCCGCTGGTGCATGGGGTCCCATCGGAGCATCGACCCAGGGGTCCCGCCGAACTTGGTTCCTCCTTGTTGGCAACGGCAATGAGGCTCCGGATGGTAGCTCTCCAGTCGTTGATTTTTCCCGTAGCGGGAGGGAAATCGAGGAGCATCTGCACGCGCGCCAGGGCTTCCGCCGGCGTCAGTGGCAGCGAAACCTGCACGGGTCGTGACGCGCTTCGACTCCTGACCATATCAGGAGGAGCTCTATCACGACCCCGCGTTCGCGTGCCGTTTTCACCAGCACTTCGGCGAGTGGGCAAGCCTTCTACGTCCCGGGGGTGGCGTTTGGGGCTCTTCCCGCGGCGACGCCCGGGATCTTCGGCGTGATGACGCCGTTCGTCGCGCGCTGCCTGGGAGGAGAGCGCTGTTGGCGCTAGCGTGGGAGTCTTGGAGGCCCTTGCGTCGCCTTCGGGTGGGGCGGCGGTGACCTTGGAAGGTCCCGCTCCACCCGCGGAGGGCCTGGCTCCGCCTTTGGATTTGGCGATGTGTGGCCCGTTACCAAGCGCACAAACATCGCCGCCTCCCAAACTCCGACCGCTGGGATGGTGTTGCTGTTCGCGAGCAGCGCCCCGGGTCCTTTCTGCGACCGGTCTGCTGCTCGCCCGCGTCGGGACGGGCTGTCCGGCTTCCGACTGGCCAACCGCCACCGTCGTCTTCTTCTTGGGCGCCATGATGATGAAGAAGCGTCGAACTAACTGCTAAAGCCGATTCTCACAACTACGCCCCCTACCTGGCGCGCCAAAGATGTCGGTGGAACGACACCTATGGGATCACAAGAATCCCTACTACGGTTAGCAAGGCGCGGGGTCGTGAGAAGAGCGGATCAAACAGATAGTACATAGTTTGTTTATCCAGGTTCGGGCCGCGAGGATGCGTAAAGCCCTACTCCTGCTTTGGTGGGTGTATATTCCTGTTCTTTAGCTAGCTCTGGGGCGTTAGGATCTCCGAAAAGCCGAATCCTTCTCCTGGTCGCCTCGGGCCTCCTTTTATAGAAAAAGGGGTCGCCACAGTGGTACACAGGAGGTGGAAAGGGTACAGTGATGCGAGGTTATCCCTCGCATTACATGACAAGGCGCATTTAATGCGTCTCGCTTAGGTGTCCCTGCTTTATCGGGGACGGGGGAGAAATCCGTCTCGTCCATCTCCGCTCCTTCTTGTGTTGACACGCGCCCTGGCCAGCGATGCCTGTGATTCCATGTAGGTAGGTAGGCAGCTGAGATGGCGCAGTGGTGGGTCTTCACGAATATCTGCATGCCGCCACGCAGGTGCATGTCCAGCTGGTTGGGTTGGCAGCTGCATGCGTACGGCGGTGGAGGTTTAGTCGGCGTGGGCCTGATGGTGGCCCTACGGATGTCCTCACCAAGGGCCTTGCCGGGGCCCCGGCAAGGGTCTTGCCGAGGCACCTGCTGTCATCCCTGGCAAGGCGCTTGCTGGGGGTCTTGTGGTCTTCCTCGGCTGGGATCCCGCCAAGGGTCGTCATCTTCTATATCTGATTGTGAATGTTTCTTCACAAAGATCTGCATGCCACCGCGGAGGGGTCTCCCGAATCCTTGCCCTATGGGGGCAGTGGACTCAAGGGTAATTTGCTCCATAGGCGTGGGGCGAGTTGCCGCGGGAAGGGTCTTGCCGGGGTTGCTAAAACTGTCTCCCGGCAAGGATCTTGCCGGGGGAGTCCACTTCGTCCCTTTTGCTCTTCGTGGTCTTGGCCTTGGCGTCGTTCTAGTTCCCTTGAGCTTCGGTCTTACCCTGGCTCACCTCCCTTGCCTTGCTTGGTGTGGTGGTGCCCGTGGCTCAGACTGCCCATGCACAGTTATAAGGGTACAAGAAGTGCACCCCCTTTTTGTACATCGACACGATGGGAGTATTATACTTGAAGGCTACAAGGTTGGCTATAGATGACGTGGTAGTGTCATGTGGCCATCACCTGGTTATACTATTAACCATGCTCTTATAATACTCCTATATTTAGGAATGGAGTGAGTAGTTGGCATGCATGATACTACCTATAATACCCCCATTACAACAAGCCTGGTAGAATTAAAATACCTAATCTAAATGGTCGCCACCCGATCTCTTTGTCCTCCTCCAGCATCTGGCAGAAGAAGAATCGAGCAAGACACCGGCTGTATTCGCCGGCGTCTCCTCGGCGGTGGCCTTCATGGGATACAATCGGCGGCGGCCTCCAGTGTTCTACTTTTCCTCAATGATGGCGGCGGGCGGGGACGTGCTGCCCGTCACTTCGTCCACATCCGCGTAGCCGCATCACCTCGTCGACATCCGTGGCGGCTTCTTTCTCTGCCTGCATGTCGTGGCTACGCGCGCGTCGACGGCGGATGGCGCAGTCGCGGACATTGGAGGAGTAGAGGGACTGGGGACGCATCATGTTGTGGGCACTCCGTACGTGCTCGTGTGCGTGCAGCGTGCTTGCTTTTCCATCAGTGCTAGCTCTAAGGCCGAGGCTGCGATCGTCTTCGTCTCTGGCTAGTCATTGAGCAATGGCGGCAAAGAGGTGCTGCAAGAGATGCGTAGGCGCCGTTGTGTGCGAGCTTCGCCGTAGCATGACGAACCGGACGTCACCGCAGATGGCGCACGCCTCCATGCAGCCGAGTGTGTGCGCATGGATGTGTTATTCACGTGCATTCTGCGGCCGAGTGTGTGTGCATGCATGTGATGTGTACGTGCGTTGTGTGCTCCATGCTGTGCGCGTTTGTGCATGAGTTGGATCGGCATGAGTTAGTGCATTGGTTTGTGTACATGCGTGGCTGCATACCTCCTGTACATGCGTAGCTTCTTGCGTGGTTATCAATATAAACTAATAAAATTTCTTTAACTTAGCATGCTGATGTATCGTCTCTAGTGGTTAGCGAAGAGTTCATGTTCTTTTATTTGTTTATAGGCGGGCAGGCGGCAAAAAACAGGGGAAAACGCGCAAGGTTCCTTGTAGACGCTCCACCGCGAGGTCCCTTGTTCCTTCTCGGTCGTCGGGAATCTATGTTCTTCCACTCTTTTTTACGTGAGCTTTGTTCATCCTTTTGCCAATACGCAAGACATCTAGCATCAAGGTGCACATGTCATGCAAGAAAATGGATATAATCAAATAAGCAGTGCGTAAGTGAGTCATGCACTTCGATGGCACCTACCCCTATATGCAATATTTTTTCTCCTCGATGAAATGTGAATAGTGCATGTACTCAACGACGGAGCACGGGATGGTAGCCATGACATGGTCAGCCCTTTTTTGGAGAGAGTATGTACTAAATAACTTTGATGTGTCTCGTTACTCGCAGAACGACGAGAATCCTGCTTACTACGCCTTCTTCCTCGCCAACGTGTGTGCGGTGGCTCTCAGCACAAGGAGAAACTTTTGCTTACAAGCGGTGGACGTGCAGCACCTCATTTGGTGTCAGATTGCCAGAAGTACTACTGTAGTACCACCATTATTGTTCGACTTCCGGAAGAGGCGAAGAGCCAAGCGCAAGGCTAGCCATAGTGGGAGTAACATAAGTAGGATACCTCATTTTTTTTATTCTAGAAACAACCACACGCGAATATTGGACGGTAGCAGCACAACAACTGAATCAAAAATCGAAACCTTCCCGTCCGGCGCCAGCTGAGCTTGCCGCTCCACATTGATGGCAAGTCAGGGTGACACGACCTCTCACTGTTTCCGCCGTTGAAGCGGCACGGCGACCGAGGGCAGCACCCGCTGCACGCCCAGCATTTCAGACTACACATACTTTGTGAGACAAAAGGTGGGGCCATTATTAATGATATAGTATTATACTAAAGGGACTAACTATTGTAAGCAGGCTCCATATTAGGTTGGTTCTAGATGATGTGTCAACTTCATATGGCCGGATGTTGGCTATACTATTAACCATGCTCTAAGTGTGGTGTGAGTTGGAAAATTTATTAAGTCATTAATTAATAATTAACGGACACCTTAATTACTCAGCCGTTTCTGAGTCTTTTGGATAGTGGAGCTATTATTGACTGGAACATGGGGTTTGGGCCAAAGGCCTACTATTATACTACTTGGTCTTACTCGCACGACCGACCTGACAGGCTCTACCCTAGCCACCGCTGTATCATATGGTTTCACACCATTCCAGATCTTAGCGCCGCCACACAATTCTTCTCCATCCCTCCTTCCAGCGTGCACCGTGAGAAGGGACAACAGTCCTCCAAACCCCTCCTTTCGTGATCTTGTACGGGAGAGGGGCAATCAGGTTTTTGGGGAGCACACTCCTGTGACTGCTGCCAGCGACGACTTCCTCAACGACAGGCTTCTTCCCCGACCTTGGTAACCTCTTCATCAACGACATGAGTGAAAACATCAACCACAGTGGTTCTGCTCCCGCTGTACAGTATGTGATTATGTCCTCCTAGTTTAGTCCACATCAATACTTTGATCTTTGTAATTGTCATCATGATCTATTTGCTGTTGATTCAGATTACATCTCATAGTAAATTGCTCATATATTCAACAATCCAATCAAAAAACCTGATTATATGCAATTCACTCTGAGTGGTTTTGCTGCACTTTTGAAGCCGCCTACTTTTAAGGGGGTGCAATATAAAAGGTGGCACACAAGAGCAGTATATTGGTTTCAGATCATGTACTGCTATGACGCCACTAAGGGTAAGCCTGAGGGCGATCTTAATCCTACACAGCAGGAAGCTTTTGAGAACATGGATACCCTCTTCAAAGCCGCCTTGCTGAGTGTTCTTCACGATTCCATTGTGGATTCATATATGTCGTTTGACAGTGGCAAAGACATGTGGGCTGCGATCGAGGCCACATTTGGGGCCTCGGGCGCTGGCAACGAGTTATACGTCATGGATCAATTCTGTGACTACAAGATGACCGATGAGCGCTCTGTTGTTCAGCAGGCTCATGAGATACAATCACCCGCGAAGGAACTTGAGTACTTCAAGTGTGTGTTGCCAGACAAATTTGTTGTTGGGACCATCATTGCCAAGCTTCCACCTTCGTGGAACGATTTTGCTACTTCTCTGAAAAACAAGACACATGAGTTTTCCGTTTCAGATCTCATTAGCACTCTTCATTTTGAAGAGAAGGCAAGAGCAAAAGACACACGTGCTTGGGTCACTGAGGGAGCTTCTAGTGCCCACACGGTACACGAGAAGAACTTCCAGCCCAACCAGCCCCAAAACAACAAGAACTAATCTCAGGGGAAAGGCAAGTTTGATGCAAAGAACAAGCCGTCACACTCTACCAACTTCAAGAAGAATTCTCATAACGGGAATGGATACAAACCTCAATTTTGGTAGCACCGCACAAAATTTATATGGCTGCATCTACCTGTTGTCAGCTAACCTTATGGTGCTCCAGGTATTCCTACATTCGTAACTAGGTACAATCACCACCGAAAGATGAAATAAGCTTATTCGTACGTTGACTTGCTGATTGCAGTGCGGAACGATCCTGTCATGTGTGGAGTAGCAAACAAGCAGTCCAGCCGAAGGTGGAAATCAACCAAAGACTTATGAAATTATATATAATCTTCCTCAGGCAGGTCAGTATCCCCTTCGTCCAGATGATCATGTTTTGTCATGCAGAGCTATTGATATGTGCTACTGTTTTGCAACACCGTTTAAGTATAGCTATTGTTTTCCTATCTTTTCAGATTCAGGACAATGAAGATGATTTCAGGGGAACTGCACAATATGGACCCATGTTGAGTCATCCCTATTGCCTCATGTGTTTGCTGCAAATGTGTCAGCATCAATTGCAAGATGAGGCAGCTAGCTAGCTGTGGAGTTGCCAACATGCTCAAAATGCTCGCAACATTGAGAAGAAACAAGCATGCCCAGGAAATTAAGGAAATTAATGCGTGCTCAGGGAGGACCTTTGCTCAGAGAAGCATTGACCGATTTTCTTTATTTCCACACCTTCTCACAGCTTTGTATTGGTTATAGTATGGTGAATCATTGAGATGCATAAACATGTTGAACTTTTGTTCTTCTGAATGTTAGTATGCATACCGTATCTTCTGAAGCTTAGTTTAATATAAATGTTGACTAGCCCGTGAACCTTCACAATCTAGTAAGTATATTGTAGGCCTGTTATTTGACACCTCACTTTGCCGTGCTACGCGACCAGTGTGAGTGTCTGCATCCAGTACCGCATCCTCTAATTTGGTGGATGCCAAGTTTAAAAAGGTTACCATTGAGTAACCATAAGCTGGAGGCGTCTCTTTTTTCTTTCAAATGGGCAATAAGCTGGAGAGTGTCTCGGGCTGCCTCTATCACAAGGCCCTCCAGTACGAAACACGGGCAACCGACTGGGCCGATACAAAAGCCTATCCATCTTAAAGCCCATTTGTTTTTTTGCGAGGAGAAGCCCATATTTCTTGAAGAGGGGGCGATCCCAGGAAAACCCTCCTTCCTCCTCGCTTCCACTTACGCTTCCATCTCGCCCCAATTCCCCCCGCTCCCCATCTTCCTCACTCTTCCAAAAAAACCCCGCTCACCTTCTTCCTCAGTCGTTCAGAAAACGCCTACTCCTCTTCTTCCACTCCTACAGAAAACCCCAGCCCTCCTTCTTCCCCTCTTGCACTGCCAATAGGCTCATCTCTGGATACTCTTCTCAAACCCATGAGCTCAGCGCGATGCCCACAAGGAAAATGGAGTCGGTTGGCCCCAGCGCCAAGAAGATGAGGCTCCCGCCAGCTGTGACGCCGGTTGTAGATCCTGCACCCGGCATCACGGGGAGAAGCGGTGAGCCCCCCACCAGGATCTGAGGAACTGGTAGAATATCCGGTGGACCGCATCAGTGATCTCCTGGACGTCATCCTTGAGGAGATCATCTCGCTTCTCCCCACCAAGGATTGCTGCCGCACACAAGTCCTCTCAACTCGGTGGCACCCTCTATGGCGCACTGCGCCCCTCAATCTCGACTGTCGTCAGATATCTGTCCTTCCTGAATTTGATCTCCTCAGAGCCATCATCTCCTCTCACCAGCAGGGCCCTGTTCAACGCCTCTGCACCCCGGCACGCTACCTGCTGTCCATACCCGGCACGGTGGACGCTTGGCTGGCATCCCCTAAATTCGGAAAACTCTAGCACTTTGAGTTCTACCATTACCATGAAAGTTTCATACCACGAACATAGCAAGAATTCGTGCCCACACCACTGTTGTCCATCTCGCGGTTTTACTCCTCTCTCCACACCGCCACCTTCGCCCGGTGCCATCTACCAGACGATCAGGTACAAATGCTTTAACTCCCACTGCTAAAAAGACTTTCACTTGTGGTGGTTTATCTATCGGAGGCCTCACTACACAGCATCATCCACTCCAGTTGCCCTGCCCTGGAGCGCTTGCTGATTGTTTTGGGAATAGAAATCCCTATCAGTTGTCTCCAAATAAAGTCGCCTCACCTTAAAAGCATTGGAATTTGTTTTGAAGGATAGCAACTCATCATCGAAGATGCCCCTTCACTTAAAAGGTTGCCCCTTGATAATTGTTATAAACCTTCGCAAATAACTGTCGTCTCTGTGCCCAAACTGGAGACCTTGGGTGTAGTTCGTGATCCATTTAATGATCACAAGAAGTTGGTGTTTGGATCCTCACTTTTTCAGGTACCGTATATTATCATCTACACATTTGTAATCATAAGCTGCATTTTTCATTTGTGCGCATAAGTTTTATATCATCTTGGAGTACACTTTGGGTACTAATATTATGTTATATGCTCAATGAAGAGTTTGTCCATGGATAGCCTATCAATGCTGCTGGATTCTGTCAAGATCTTATATATCAGAATGTATAGTTATGATTTGAACATAATTATTGGCTTGCTGCGATGCTTTCGGTCTCTTGAGAATTTATATATGGAGGTGATGATTTCATGCACATTGAAAGACCGTATATATTGTACTAGAATTAACCGTTCAGCTGTTGCTCTTTCGACATACTCTTTTTTCAGGCCTTAACTATTTTCAAATCTTCATGTGTACTTAGGTACTGCAAGCACATGGACAAAACATATAACCAATCGGTGGCGTAATAAGCACCAGGGTTTTCTCAGTTCTCATGACATTCGTTTGAGGACAATAGTGATAGAGTGAACGCTGCACCTCCTCCCATTCCCGGTGCGACGGGATCCAGACGCCTCCTTCATAAGCTGTGAGGGGAGAGAGAGAGAGAGACAGAGGCCAACATAGTCTTGTTTAGATCTGGTGAAGAGGGTGACTGGGTGAGAGACTGTGAATATAGCAAACCCTAGCAAAGGAACGCTGAGCCTCCAGCGTGTATATATATGTAGTGCGGCGAGAGTGTGGAGAGTGCAAACTCTAGCGAACAAGTGCTGAGGCTCCAGCTTATATAGTACTACATATATACTGTAGTATGGAATGAGCTCCGGTGCCTTAACTCCACTTGCTTTTGGCTGTATGACAGGTGGGCCAGCCACATTTTGGGCCCACCTATCATAAACCCAAAGGCAGGTGCACTAAGTCAGTGAAGCTGCATCCATATAGTACCCGTGTATACTACTAATATATAGTGGAGTGGTTTTCTTATTCTTTTTAAATTGCGTAAGTACGAAACAAAACAGTTAATTTAATGTACCAGTGAAGAAAACTACTACTTCCGATGAACTAACGATCCATGCGTCCTACTCGCACTTCCCGTATGGGGCGTGCGGTACACTACCCTCTCTTAAGTGAACAACCACACATGCGCCAAATTATCGGAAACGTGTGAGAGTGTGTACAAATAAAGAATTTTAATTTCAATTATCGGAAAGGTTTGAGAGTATGTACAGTTTGCCCTCTCTCAATAATTATGGTTTGTTGTGTTCGGCCTAAACTTGGTCAAACTTTACAAAGTTTGACTTCAATCAAATCTAATATGCGGAGTAAATAAAAATGGAGGGCTACTACGTCCATCCGGGTTTTTAGTCCACACCATTTTTTTAATCAAAGTTAATAGTTGGGCAAATAAAATTATAGGGGTGCTGAAGACAAAGTTGTGAGAAGGCTTAGAAATCAATACAAAACTTATGCTCTTAGTACCAACATCGATCCTTCTTCGAGGAAACGTTTGGTTCATAGCCAATTGTGTGATAAAATTGCACCAACGTGAAAGATGACTGCGTCTCCAACGCAACCAAGGTGAACTGATGAAGGATATCATCTTTGTGGGTAACAAGCAAAGAGCACTGATGGAAGACAACTTGTTTTTCATGGAAAATCGATCAGCTTCACCAGCCGACGCAACCATGAGCATCAATAGGTCATCATGGTGATGCATCATCCATTTGGCAACAAGTTTGGGTGAGGAACCTATGAAGTTCGACAAATCCTCACAGTGGTCTGTTTCTTCTCATTAATCAAGCTCGAGGAAGGAAGAACCACGTGGCAGAGGATAGTGAGGCGGAACAACAATGGCCATCCAATTTTGTGCAGTTCCACTAAAATTGAGGAAGACATGCCCGGGTATGGAGATACGCATCGCTGTTTGCAAAAATATAAAAAAGGGATATAGTGTTGTTACTTTGTTTTGGCAGTGGTACAAGATTAACAACAACATCTCAATTGTCAATAAGAATTAATGAAAAGTACACCAACAAATAGAAGCATCATGATTATCTTGATGGGAACTAAACCAGGATACACGAGAAAAAAAGTATTTCTTCATTTAACCAGTGATAGTATTAGATTTGCAGCAGCAATAGGAGCATATGGACAATGACCGCACAACCACCATGTACTTTTTGTCGAAACAACATGTATACCTCCACCGAGGCATAAATCAGGACAACTTTTCGAGTGGCATTTCCTCTATAATAGTAGGTGATGTTGGACCAGCCGACGAACCCGCATGGGGAGCTGGGGAGTAGTCGCATAGAAGAAAACCCGCATGCAGCGACCTGGGGAGCTGGACCAGTACAAGAAGTTATACCTCAGGTGGGCGAGATGTCGCTTAGGCGGGCGGGCGGGATCTGCCCACACGACGGCAGCGAACAAAGGCGCGGAGGACCTTCGTCCGCGCCAGCGCCAGCTCTGAGAGGACGGTGCACATCGGCTTCCTGCATCGCCGACGGCGACAACATCAACACTGCACCTCCTCACCTCCCGCAGCGGACGGGATTCGGCCGGATCTATGACCACCGGTGAGGAGAGACATAGAGTGGACACTGTCATCTTGTTTTGATATAGAGAGGGTGAGAGAGCAAGACGCGAGAAACCCTATCAAACAAGAGGCTATATATACAATGGAGTAAAAAAATCTCTCCATAGCAGTGGTTTTAAATAGAATACACACGTTCCCGGAAAAAATAAACGAAAACTGGCGGACAATTTTTTAACGTACCAAGAAAGAAGACTCGATCAAAAACACGCCCCCGCTTCCAGGTCGCGAGAGTCGTCGCGCACACACACATAGACATAGACATGCATCTGAGGATGGCTGGGTAAAACTGAATACAGATGGTTCCTTCTTGCCAGAGAATGGAACTGCTGCTACAGGCATGATACTAAGGGATCATGGGGGTGCTATAATTTTCTCTTCATGTAGAAGCTTGTGTTATTGCGTGAACACACTAGAAGTAGAATTGTTGGCCATCAAAGAGGGTTTGTCACTCGCATTGCAGTGGAGTAATCTTTTGTTGACCCACACACCGTAGAACAATCGTTCTACGGTAAATTATATTGATATAATAAAGTACATGGGGAGTCTAAGCTCCAAATATCAATATCGAGACCGACTGCCTTGAAGCTACAAATATGGTGAGGAATGAAATCTTGATAGATCTCGGTTTGGTTTTTTGGTGCGTGAGATTAGATCGCTCATGGCACTCAGAAATACTTGTATTGCTCATGTTCGACGAAACAACAACATTTTCAGTCATACTTTAGCTCATTATGGTAGGACTAGTGGCCGTATCGCTGTTTGGCTAGGTTCAGGCCTTGATGGCATTGTCGAACTTTGTAACTCCGAGTGTAGCATGGCTACGTGAGTAATACAAGTTTGTTCCCGCAAGAAAAACAAAAAGACATAGACATGCATATCCGTGTTTACGTAAAATTCCATCTCCATCTCCATCTCCAATCATATTTGTCCAACTGGCACATTATTTACGTTGTTAATTATATAGGAAACAATATTAACGTACAACATCTCTTGTTTGCAGGCGTCCGGACCGCTGCCACGCCCGCTCCTGACCAACCCGAACCCTCTTCATCACCCGCGCGTGCTTCCCGCCCGAAACGGTCACTGCCGCATTCATGCCCGTCCAAAGTGGACGCGGCCTCTCACTGGCGCCGACATTGAAGCGGCGTGCCGGCCGAGAGAGCGTCACCCGCGCCGCTTCCCGGTGCACGTGACTGCTCCGCGTTCAAAGGTCGCAATATCCGGCCACAACATGCATGTAAAAAGTTCTTGGGAGTCCGTGCTATAGCTAGCTGTCCTCCCCCAACTCATCAATATCTTCCAGTAGTGCTAGTACTCCATGGCGCGATCCATGGACAAGCGGGCGGGAAAGTTATCGTATACTCGGTTTGCAGTGAGTGGCATGCCGAGCGACACTGTGGGGTCGAGCCGTGGAGGAGGGTGAGACACGAACGCGACATACGCGATTTAAACGTTGGTTTTGTTCGATGGCGCGATCTAACGAAAGAAAACGTTGGTTTATCTCTGTTTGCATTTTTTCTCCGGAAAAAACGGAAACTTTCCACTCCATTTTCATTCCTACTCCAAGGTTGACCCATTACAACATTCCATTAAATACAAAGGAAAACTAACTCGCATGATGATGCATCTCAATGATTCACAGATCATATCCAATATTTACTTCACAACTAAAGACAAAAGTTGTGAGAGTGTGTACAAAAGAAAAACTACTAATGGGGTCACTATGACTTAAACCCTAAACCCTAAACATGATTTAATTTCCTGGCTAGGTAGAACCTGTTGAAGGAAATACGGCTGGCACCCTCAGATCATACGATGCTTTTGTGAAGTTCCACTAAAATCGAGCTGAGCATCCCTGATGGCAAAGATATTGAAGAAGTGTGATTAGAATAATAGTACTGGCACTAGTTCATGAGACATAAACTCAACACAAATATAAGCCGGTAGAAGTAGAGAAAGATCAACATGGAGATGGAGCTACGTGGGGAGCTGCGGCAGTGGAACAAGCCGGCTCCAAAAGGAAGATGTACTACCTGGGACGTCGGGATGTAGCTAGAAGGGCGGTTGGGACGCGACATCAGCCCATACCGCGGGGACCCCCAATTGGGACGCACCGACTGTGGGTTTTGTCCCTCACCAATGACAACCGCGTCTACGCAGAACATTGTTCCCTTCCCCCAGCGGTTGGATCAGGCCGGATATGTGACCAGCGGTGTGGCCACCGTCGTTCTATGCTTGTGAAGAGAGCAACCCATGCAAGCAGGCTTGTAGCTTAGGCTCCTGCTAGTATATATATAGTGGTTTTCTTTTTCTCTCCATATCAACCATTTTATATTGCGTACGTGTCATTGAAGAGTGAAATGATGGTTGCTTCTTCCGACTAACTTACTGTGTGATTTGACTGCTCCTTAGTGGCCCCTACACGTACTCACCTACATGTATGACCGTTCCTGAGTCTCACTTGTAACAACAACAACAACAAGGCCTTTAGTCCCAAACAAGTTGGGGTAGGCTAGAGGTGAAACCCATAAGATCTCGCAACCAACTCATGGCTCTGGCACATGGATACCAAGCTTCCACGCACCCCTGTCCATAGCTAGTTCTTTGGTGATACTCCAATCCTTCAGGTCTCTCTTAACGGACTCCTCCCATGTCAAATTCAGTCTACCGCGCCCTCTCTTGACATTCTCCGCACGCTTTAGCCGTCCACTATGCACTGGAGCTTCTGGAGGCCTGCGCTGAATATGCCCAAACCATCTTAGACGATGTTGGACAAGCTTCTCTTCAATTGGTGCTACCCCAACTCTATCTTGTATATCATCATTCCGGACTCGATCCTTCCTCGTGTGGCCACACATCCATCTCAACATATGCATCTCCGCCACACCTAACTGTTGAACATGTCGCCTTTTAGTCGGCCAACACTCAGCGCCACACAACATTGCGGGTCGAACCGCCGTCCTGTAGAACTTGCCTTTTAGCTTTTGTGGCACTCTCTTGTCACAGAGAATGCCAGAAGCTTGGCGCCACTTCATCCATCCGGCTTTGATTCGATGGTTCACATCTTCATCAATACCCCATCCTCCTGTAGCATTGACCCCAAATACCGAAAGGTGTCCTTCTGAGGTACCACCTGGCCATCAAGGCTAACCTCCTCCTCACACCTAGTAGTACTGAAACCGCACATCATGTACTCGGTTTTAGTTCTACTAAGCCTAAACCCTTTCGATTCCAAGGTTTGTCTCCATAACTCTAACTTCGTATTTACCCCCGTCGGACTATCGTCAACTAGCACCACATCATCCACAAAGAGCATACACCATGGGATATCTCCTTGTATGTCCCTTGTGACCTCATCCGTCACCAATGCAAAAAGATAAGGACTCAAAGCTGACCGCTGATGCAGTCCTATCTTAATCGGGAAGTCATCAGTGTCGACATCACTTGTTCGAACACTTTTCACAACATTATCATACATGTCCTTGATGAGGGTAATGTACTTTGCTGGGACTTTGTATTTTTCCAAGGCCCACCACATGACATTCCGCGGTATCTTATCATAGGCCTTCTCCAAGTCTATGAACACCATATGAAGTCCTTCTTTTGCTCCCTATATCTCTCCATAAGTTGTCGTACCAAGAAAATGGCTTCCATGGTCGACCTCCCAGGCATGAAACCAAACTGATTTTTGGTCACGCTTGTCATTCTTCTTAAGCGGTGCTCAATGACTCTCTCCCATAGCTTCATTGTATGGCTCATCAGCTTAATTCCACGGTAATTAGTACAACTCTGAACATCCCCCTTGTTCTTGAAGATTGGTACTAATATACTCCGTATCCATTCTTCTGGCATCTTGTTTGCCCGAAAAATGAGGTTGAAAAGCTTGGTTAGCCATACTATCGCTATGTCCCCGAGACCTTTCCACACCTCAATGGGGATACAATCAGGGCCCATCGCCTTGCCTCCTTTCATGCTTTTTAAAGCCTCCTTGACCTCAGACTCCTGGATTCGCCACACAAAATGCATGCTGGTCTCATCAAAGGAGTCATCCAGTTCAATGGTAGAACTCTCATTCTCCCCATTGAACAGCTTGTCGAAGTACTCCCGCCATCTATGCTTAATCTCCTTGTCCTTCACCAAGAGTTAGCCTGCTCCGTCCTTGATGCATTTGACTTGGCCAATATCCCTCGTCTTCCTCTCTCGGATCTTGGCCATCTTATAGATGTCCCTTTCACCTTCCTTCGTGCCTAACCGTTGGTAGAGGTCCTCATATGCCCGACCCCTTGCTTCACCAACAGCTCGCTTTGCGGCCTTCTTCGCCATCTTGTACTTCTCTATGTTGTCTGCACTCCTATCCAGGTATAGGCATTTGAAGCAATCTTTCTTCTCTTTAATCGCCTTCTGGACATCATCATTCCACCTCCAGGTATCCTTATCTTCGCTTCTCCTTCCCCTGGACACTCCAAGCTCCTCCGAGGCCACCTTACGAATGCAAGTCGCCATCTTCGTCCACACATTGCTCGCATCTCCTCCTTCCTCCCAAGGGCCCTCCTTAATGACCCTCTCCTTGAATGCTAGAGCTACCTCCCCCTTGAGCTTCCACCACTTCGTTCTAGCGACTTTGGCACGCTTATCCCGCTGGACACGAATCCGAAAGCGGAATTCTACAACCACCAGCTTATGCTGGGGTACAACACTCTCTCCAGGTATCACCTTACAGTCTAGGCACGCACGCCTATCTTCTCTTCTCGAGAGGATGAAATCAATCTGGCTAGAGTGTTGGCCACTACTAAAAGTCACCAGATGTGATTCTCTCTTTCTAAAGAGGGTGTTAGCTACAATCATGTTGTAGGCTAGAGCAAAGCTTAAGACATCTTCTCCTTCTTGATTCCTGATGCCATAGCCATAGCCCCCGTGCACTCCTTCAAAGCATGTGTTAGATGTACCCACGTGGCCATTGAGGTCTCCTCCTATGAAGAGCTTCTCACCAATCGGTACACTCCTAACCATGTCTTCCAGGCCTTCCCAGAACTCCCTCTTGGTGTTCTCATTGTGGCCTACTTGCGGGGCATACGCGCTGATAACATTGAGAACCAAGTCTTCAACTACCAGCTTGACCAGGATAATCCGGTCCCCACGTCTCTTGACGTCTACCACTCCATACTTGAGGCTCTTATTGATCAAGATGCCTACGCCATTTCTGTTTGCAGCCCTCCCCGTGTACCACAGCTTGAAGCCGGCATCCTCCACCTCCTTCGCCTTCTGTCCTCTCCATTTGGTTTCTTGGACGCAAAGGATATCAACACCTCTCCTCACCGCTGCATCAACTAGCTCCCGAAGCTTCCCTGTCAGAGACCCTACGTTCCAGCTACCTAAGCGAATCCTCCTAGGCTCGGCTAGCTTCCTTACCCTTTGCACTCGTCGAGTCAAATGCGAAGACCCTTGCCCATTTTCCACTACATCCGGGCACCGATGTAGCGCGCCACTAAGGATGCGACGACCCGATCCTCGCTCACTTGCCACCGTATCCGGATCAAGATACAGCGCGCCACCTTGGGGGTGACGGCCCAGCCCTTGCCCATTTTCCACCACACCCGGGTTCCGATGTAGTGCGTCGCTGAGAGGGTTACGCCCCAACGAAAATCTTTTGGGTTTCATCTCCATAAGAGTGGCTGAGTTTTTTCGTTGGCTCGCCAAGCCTATCACAACCCTCCTCCTTTACCCGGGCTTGGGACCGGCTATGTTGAGTCTCACTTGTACTTATCTCTATTTTCTTGCATGACACGTAGACATGCGCATAGAGGAATTTTGTTACTGCACGTTGTTTCGTAGTACTGTACTACTAGTACCTACTCCCTCCTTCCGGTTCACTACTGGTACTCCCTCCGTCCTGGCTTATTGGTCCCCTTTGTACTCAATTCATGGGCTCGTTTTCCTCAAGAAATTTTCTTTACCAACGTATTAATATCGGGAATGCATGGGTGAACAACGAACGATTAAACCTTGCATGCAACATTTTGACAAAGCATTGACTTATGAACATGTGAATGTAAGGGACTACAACCTCGTGCATGCATGCAACAGTCACACATACACATGGACGCAAAAACGCGCGCGATGCCCTAATGCATGCATGTCCATGCACACGACGGAACACACACGGCCACGCTCAAGTGCTCAACCTACACATGCATGCAGACACATACTCAGCTAAGGTAAGCTAGTGATCGTATAAACACCGAAAAATGTATATATTGAGCGCAATGAGCCTATTATGAATTCCACTGACCGTATTTTTACAAATATATAGTGACAGACAGTGTATTTATCTCGTTCGAAATTAAGCCATATTAACCGGAAAGGGGGCAGTATGGACTAGCATTACTTTGCTGTGTCCCGTTAACTTGCCGAACGAGGAGAAGCTTGCAGGACGGGAGAAGCTTGCACGCGGTGGCTCGCAGGACAAGGAGAAACTTTTGACTAATGCAAGCTCTCCTTCGCTCAGGCGGTGGACGTGCAACAGTTAATTCGGTGTCAGATTGCCAGAAGCATACACTATACTAGTACTAGTATTATCGTTCGACTTCCCGAAGAGGCGAACAGCCAAGCACAAAGTTTACTAGTAGTACTACTATTATAGAGGTATGTACTATACTAGACTAGGAACCAGATGGAGGAGCGTCTACACTCTTATTATATTTTAAAAATGTGATACGTCAATCTTCAACACATTTGGTTCTCTTCGAGGGTTCTCGCATGTGATAATGGAAGTTATTACATGGAACACTTGCCACAATTCTCGCTTAATTCTGGCTCAGATCCTATTACAAATAGGAGTGCTCGGTAATATTTCCTCTTTTGTTATTCAGCATGTAAACAGGTCAGCAAACCTTGCAGCGCATCTTTGTGCGAACCGTGCTTGCTGCACTTTGAATGTGGCCGAGAGCTGGCTTGATGAAACACCTCACTTCCTTCTTCTGTTTTTGCGGGGTACCTCGCTTCCTAGTGACTAGTCTCTTGGCTGATCATCCTAAGAATGCTTATATATGAATAAAGCTCTCTCATTTACCCACAAAAAAGATTAAGCCATATTAACCGGAAAGGAGGGAGTTTGGACTAACACTACTTTTTGGTGTGTCCCGTCAACTCGCAGAACGAGGAGAAGCTTGCAGGACAAGGTGAAGCTCGCTTACGCCTTTTGACTAATGCAACCTACCCTCGCCCATGCAGTGGACATGCAGCAGTTCATTCGGTGTCAGATTGCCACAGGCATCACTACAAAAAAAAGACACATCCGTGACATTTTGGGCCAAACAATTTTTTCTGTCATACATATGACACTTCTATGACGATAATTGTGACAAAACCCGGTACCATCATAGATGTGGTGGGCTCCTACTTCTATGACAAAAAATCATGACAGAAAATGGGCTTTTCATCGTGGGTGGGCCGGAGACGCAGCTCCATGACATTCTTTGGGCCATCCATGACGGAAAAAACCGTGGTAGAAGCAAGGGCGAGGAAAATTTCGGGGAGTTCCCGGTTACGGTGGGAGGTCGGGGGCCGAGCGATGCACGTTTCTCTCGTACACGTACACGCGTATATGCGAGGCGTTGCCTCTAACTGAACCCGAGCGAGGCGTTGGGCTCTAACTGAACTCGAGCGATTGCACTACAGGCTACGCGTTACTGAACCCGAGCGACCAATCGATGGCTGTTAACTGAACCCGATCGAGCGATTCCTTCACTACTGCTGCTAACAGGAGCCGATCGATGCTGCCTCTGGGATGAACAGTGAGCGTTGCGGGGGGTTCGGATGAACAGTGAGCGGTGGCATTGCCTCTGGATGAACAGGACCCCGTGGTGTGCTGGAGGGCTGGATGAACAGTAGACGGTGTAGGGGTGCCCGTGGAGGGGTGGATGAACAGGACCCCGTGGCGTGGAGGGCTGGATGAACAGTAGACGGTGGAGGGGTGGTTGAAGAGGACCCCATGGTGTGGAGGGCTGGATGAACATTAGATGGTGGAGGGGTGGTTTAACAGTAGCCGGTGGAGTAGCGCGCGGTGGAGGCTGGATGAACAGGAGCCCCGTGGATGAACAGTCGCAGGTGGAGGCTGGAGGAGGTCGACGGTGGATGAACAGTAGCTCGTGGAAGCTGGAGGGGTCGACGGTGGAGATGAACAGTATCCCTGGAGTCCCGTTTTGCGGTACGCCACACCCCTCCCGATGAACAAGACCCCCGTTTCGACCATAGCACTCCAACACAAGTCCGTTTCCTCTGTTTTGTGGCACGCCACACCCCTCCCGATCAACAGGACCCCCATTTCGACCGTAGGAGGTCCGTTTCCTCCGTTTTGCGGTACGCCACACCCCTCCCGATCAACAGGACCCCCATTTCGACCGTAGGAGGTCCGTTTCCTCCGTTTTGCGGTACGTCACACCCCTCCAGATGAACAGGATCCGTTTCGAACGTGGCCGATCGAACACAAGGCTGTTTCCTCCGTTCTGCAGTACGCCATGCCTCGTTTCCATCGCCTGTTCCGTCCAAGCCCTCCCAATGAACATGACCACGCATTCCGTTGCCTCCCCATGAACACGATGACGACGCTGTTTCTCCGTTCCGACCCAGCCATGTACACGAGCCCTCACCGTATGTATGCGCGAGTAGGCGTTCGAGACCCCGCCCGTGTGTACACATACGTTGCCGTATTTTCTTTCTTGCACCATGGCTGTTGTACATACGTGTACATGCTACGTGCGCGCCTCTACTACGACACGTGCGTGCCTCTACTACGACACGTGCGCGCCTCTACATCGACCAGTATGTACGTACATGTTCGCGACAAGAATGACAACGCTACGTACGCTTCGACCAGGTGGGTCCCGACTGTCAGACACTTCCTTGCCTGCGAAGATGTAGCTAGTGGGTCCCAGCAGTCAGGGGGCGAATCGTTTTGTTTTTTTGCCTGGACGCACTTCCTTGCGTGCGAAGGTGTAGCTGGTGGGTTCCAGCAGTTGGGGGGCTGGTGGGTCCCAGCAGTTAGGGGGGCGAATCGTTTTTATTGCCCGGACGCACTTCCTTGTGTGCGAAGGTGTAGCTAGTGGGTCCCAGCAGTCAGGGGAAACATTTTTTCGCAAAATACGGTGGCCTGTCCGGTGGGTCACTGCTGTCAGGTGGAGGAATCATTATTTTTCGCGTAATAAGGAGGCACGTCCTTGCTGCCGCCATGGACCCAGCTGTCAGTCTCTCCACGTACAGTCCACGTCCGATGGAAGTCGTTCCTTGACCACGTTGACCACGCCGCGCCGAGAGCACCAGGGCGGTGGACGACGGCGAGGCCTAGGAAGGGGACGACACGGAGGCAGGGAAGACTCGGCAGTTGTTTCCCACGCGGAGGGGAGTACGACTGTACGAGGGTTTACTGGTTCGTCTGCTGTCGTCGGAGAATAACAGCAGGTGTGGGTGAGTAGAGGGATGGCTAGGCCAGCGATGGGAGTACGGTTGGGCGGTGAGGCCTGCGCGACAGCACAGCCGGCCACGCGGAGGAGGGAGCAGGCAGTCCCGCTGGCGCTTGTTTGAGCGGCTGGAGCAGGAAGAGCAGAGATTGAAGAAGCACGACGGCCGTTGGATGGACATCCAACAGTCAGTGCTTGTGCGTCAACCTTTTTTTAGGAAAGCCTCAAATCTGTGGAAAACAACATACAACCCATCTACCATTATTTCTAATAATTTACAGCCCATTTGCTAATTCTTAAGGTTTTTTTTGGAACCCATATTCTTTTTGTTAGCATTACAGCCCATATTGTGGCAATGGTTAAAAAATTATATGAAATTTTGCATATTCCGGTGCGGTCTGAACTGTTTTTAATCCCGAAATTTCGACTCACATTCAAACTGATTTTAAAAATAAATGTATATAAATATAAATTCCAACAAATTCTCCACACATAAAAATTAATGTAATTTAAAATCTTGAAATGAAAAAAAGATATTTGAAACTAATTGCCGGTTTGATGTGTTTTAAAAATGTACAACCCATTTCTCATTACTGATGGGCCATTTTCTCGGCCAGCCGAATGAAAGCTCGCCTCGTCTTGAAAGATTTGCAGCCCAACATGCGTGACAAAGCGACTTACTTGGCAAATCACAAAAAAACTGGGCTGTGGCCATGGACCCAGCTGTCAGCCTTTCCACGTACAGTACTTTTCCGATGAAAGTCGTTCCTTGACCACGTTGACCACGCCGCGCAGAGAGCACCACAGCGGTGGACGACGGCGAGGCCTAGGAAGGGGACGACGCGGCAGCGGAAGCCCGCGCGGAGAGGACTACGAGGGTTCACTAGTTCGGCTGCGGTGTGAGGCTGTCGTCGCCGCAGGGCCTGGCCAGGGGTGCGAATAGTAGGGGGCGGTGAGGCCTCTGCGGCAGCACAGCCGGCCACGGGAGGCAGGAGCATGCGGCACGACCGACGCTGCTTTGGGCGGCTGGAGCAAGAAGACCACAGGTTGAAGAAGCACTACGGCCGTTGGATGGACATCGTACGGTCACTTGAGCTAGAATCGTTCATATTGACTAAGTTGACAAAGCCCTTCATCCCCGTCAACTTAGTAGGCTCACAAGTCAGCCTCCCAGCAAGGTGGGTCCCAGCTAGCCGGGGAGTATTCATTTTTTTGTGTGTAATAAGGAGGCACTTCCGGTGGGTCCGAGCTGACAGCGGGGGGAACGTTTTTTTCGCGAAATACGGTGGCCCGTCCGGTGGGTCCCAGCAGTTAGGGGGAAATGATTTTTTCACAAAATACTGGTGGCCCGTCCGGTTGGTCCCCGCTGTCAGGTGGAGGAATAATTATTTTCCGCGTAATAAGGAGGCACTTCCTTGCGGCTGCCGTGGACGCGACTGTTAGCCTCTCCACGTATATTACTCTTCTGATGGAAGTCGGTCATTGACCACATTGACCACGCCTCGCCGAGAGCACCAGGGCGGTGGACGACGGCGAGGACTAGGAAGGGGACGACTCAGGGCCGGGGACGACGCAGCAGTGGATGCCCATGCGAAGAGGAGTACGAGGGTTCACTGGTTCGACTGCGGTGTGAGGCTGCTGTCGCCGCAGAATAACAGGGGGTGTGGGTGAGTAGAGGGAAGGACTGGCCAGCGGTGGGAGTAGTAGGGGGCGGTGAGGCCTCCGAGGCAGCACAGCCGGCCACGGGAGGCAGGAGCACGCGACACGACCGGCGCTGGTTTGGGCGGCTGGAGCAAGAAGACCAGAGGTTGAAGAAGCACTACGGCCGTTGGATGACCATCCTACGGTAACAGGAGCTAGAATTGTTCATATTGACTAAGTTGACAAAGCCCTCCATCCCCGTCAACTTGGTAGGCCCACAAGTCAGCCTCCCACTATCCTGGGTTCCAGCTGGCAGGGGGAATATTCATTTTTTATGCGTAATAAGGAGGCACTTCCTCGCGTGCCAAGATAGCTGGTGGGTCCGACATGTCAGCGGGGGCACTTTATTTCGCGAAATAAAGAGGCCCTTCCGATGGGTCCCAGATGTCACGTGGAGGAATCATTATTTTGCACATAATAAGGAGGTATTTCCTTGTGTGCGACCGTGGACCCAGCTGTCAGCCTCTCCATGCACAGTCTACTTCCGATGGTGTCATTCGTTGATCACGTTGACACGCCGCGCCGAGCGCATCCAAGGTGGTGGACGACGGCGAGGCCCCGGACAGCAACGAGCCGGAGATGGGAAGACGCGGGAGTAGAGTCGCAGACAGAGAGGTGTACGAGGGTTAACTGGTTCTGTGCGGTGTGGTTCAGCAGTCGGTGGAGAAGAACAGGAGGTGTGGAGGGGTGGAGGGATGGCCTGGCCAACGGTGGAGTAGCGCTTCATAGCGAAGCGTGCTAAGCAGAGCTGCTAGCAGCAGGAAGCGGGAGGTGGTCCCGGCGGCGCTGGAGGAAGAAGACGAGAGATTGAAGATGGATGCCGGTCGTTGGATGTAAATCCAACGGCTAACATGTCAGAATCATTTGTTGACTAAATTGACAACGACTTGCATTGGCTTCGTATTGGCCCACATTTCAGCCTCCAAAAATGTGGCACGTATTCAACCCATTTTTTCAGAATTTACAGTCTTTTTTTGCGCGGTAGGATTTACAGTCAATTTGATCTTTTTTTTGAATTACAGCCATTAGCTGGGCTGGGTGAACAAATAATGTAGCGTCCATGCGTCCGTTTATGTTATTTCCTAAAAAATTACAGGCCATTTGCATTTTCTCGAAATACACGATTTTGCTGGGCTGATTCTAATTATAATGTTGGGTTGGGCCAGCAATGTTATCAAGAAATAAAAAGGGGCTGAGCATTTTGTTATAAATATATTTAAATATTAAGTGATATTATTACATTCGTCCTTAAATCTTACCAAGCTTTTGTACACAATCACTAGGATTTTCGTGCCAAAACAATCCAGGATTTTGTTTGTTAAGAAATTATTTTTATAAGTTAATAAGATGTGGGATATTGTTTTCTTACATATGTAAGTATCTGTTAAATATATGATGACAATAAAAATAATATATAATAACATATAAAATATATTTTTTAGAAAAACAAGGAGCATCTCCCCGGTTCCATTGCTGAGAACAAAACCACAACATATTCTGATACAGCAGCTCAAAGAGCAGTTCGAAAGCAAAGGTAGAAAAGCTACAAACTAGGGGGGGTGGATGAACAAGTTCTCTGAATAAAACAAATCACCCGAGCGGTGCCAAAGGCGGAGCGGATAGAGCACTCAAATGACACAAGGAGGGTCCAGCGAAGCCTTCATGGTCTTCAGCCGAGGGGCCGTGTCAGCCTGCGGCGACTAGTAAGCAAGCGGAGACACCGGGCTAGAAGGCGTAGCATGGTGGATGTCCCTCTTTTTTGGCGCCAGGTGCCCATCATCTTCATCAGAGATCTTAAGACGAGCCCACGGGTCCAGCCCCAGAGCAGGCCGAGCCTTGTTCAGCCACAAGTGATCGCCAACGGTTTCTGGATGGATCTTGTTAGGGTTTCCATGAAGCTCATCAACTTGTCGTTTGTCCGATCCGGAGGAGAGAATCGCCCAGTTCCTCACCATGTTCCTAATCAACCTCAAGACCTGCGGAATGGAAATCCAGGAAGTGTTACTGAAAATCATAGCATTTCTATATTTCCAGAGGCACCAAAGGACAGCTGAGCTAACAATGTCTAAAACCGAGCACTTTTTGGTAGCAATCCAGAATCTGGCGACAGATCCGAAGGATGATCCAATCTGACTAGAGAAATATTCCTCAATGTGGGCCCAGAGATGTTTAGCAACTATACATTCAAAAAATAGGTGAGAACAAGACTCTTGTTCCAAGCAGTAAACACAATCAAGGGGTTTGATGATGTGTCTCTTCCTAAGGTTATCCCTAGTCATCAATTTTTTTGGAGAGAAGCCAGAGAAATACATGAATTTTAAGGGGAACTCTCAATTTCCAGACAACAGGGATAAACACGGGTTGAACCCCTCTAAAGTTGATAACATGATAGAGGGAGCAGGAGGAATACTTCCCCTTATTGTCCAGCTGCCAAATCAGGGCATCCGGCTCGGCAGTAAAGGTAATGCTTTTGGCAAGTTCCTCCAACTGGAACCATTGTTCCATGAGACTATCACTAATGTTCCTTCTAAAAGAGAGTTTTAGGCATTGACCGTCCCAAACTTCATTGACACTTTTGTTAAGCTCATTGCAGACGGAGTAAATAGGCCAAAATTGGACTGCTAGGGGGGATGTGCCAAACCAAGTATCTTCACATAACCTGGTTCTGCTCCCACCCCCTATGTTCCATCTGTAGCCAAATTTCACAGCATGCATAATAGATTTTAATCCTTTCCAGAATCTAGAGGTCTTAGGGTTGGAGGAAGGGACAAAAATATTAGGTTTATTTCCTAGGTATTATGGGCAATAAGAAGCTTCCAGGGTTCCAGGTCTTCCTCATAGAATCTTTTAATCCAAGACCCTAGAAGACAGATGTTAATTTCTGGAGGTTAGGTATGCCTAGGCCTCCAAAATCTTTTTTCATAGAGACTAGGGCCCAATTAGCAAGGTGTAGCTTCCTATTTCCCTCAAAATCATTCCACAAGCAATGAGACATCTGAGAATGATGAGGTTCATTGCCCATTTAGGGAACTTGAAGAAGGAGAGGAGATACACTGGAATGCTAGCCAAACAAGCTTGTATGAGGATCAATCTACCTTTGTAAGAGAGAAGTTTGCCCCTCCACCCAGCAATCCTTTTAATGATTTTATCGAGAAGGGGCTGGATATCCTCTCTCCTCAGTTTATCATAGTGGAGAGGGATACCTAGGTACTTAATGGGGAAGTTACCTTTATTACAGACTAGAATAGAGAGGAAGTCAGCTAACTCCTGATCATCCATATTGATAGGGATGAGTTCACTTTTAGAGTAGTTGCTTCTCATGCCTGAGACTTGTTCAAACTAGGTTAGAACAGTTTTTAGATTGCTAGCATGTGTGGAGTCATTGTCTAAGAAAAGGATGGTATCATCTGCATATTGAAGGCAGATGATGCCACCAGGGCAAACCTCAGGACAGAGCCCTGCAATTAGACTTTGATCAGCAACTTTGCTTAGCATTTTAGTAAGAACGTCCACTACTAAATTAAACAAAAGCGGGGAGATGGGGTCACCTTGCCTAAGGCCTTTACCAGCAAGGAAAAAATCACTTTCACAGTTATTTAACTTGACCCCAACAGGCCCCCATGAGTAAGTTGCTGGATCCAACTCTCCTTTATGAAAGGCTTGGAAAAGATATAAGAGATCATTTTTCACCAAGTCCGAAAAATGCCGGTAAAACAAGAAGGGAATCCCATCAGGACCAGGAGCCCCATCAGGATAAGAGCTAAAAATGTCTTCCTTCACCTCTGTCTCTGAAAAAGGGGCTTCTAGCAGCTCATTTTCAGCAGGAGAGACTTTTTCAGAAGTAGAGAGAAAATTGTTTTGTAGAGAGAACCCAGAAGGGTTTTCTTTCTTAAACAGGTCTTTGTAGAAGTCACTAGCCACTTTCAGCATCTCATCTACCTCAGCAACAGGGCCATTAGGGCCATCAAGGGAGTGAATGAGGGTTTTCCTCCTCCTCTGGTTAGCTACTGCATGGAAGTAAGCAGTATTTCTATCACCCTCCTTAATGTTCCTATCTCTAGACCTTTGTTTGGCTCTGATTTCTTCTTGAAGCCAAATTTTCTTGAGCTCTCCATGGACAAAGTTTAACCTATTAGTCTCAGCAACTCCCAATCCACATGATCCTTGCACATCCGAGCATAACTGCGCGAGTGAGAGAACGGATTCGGTCCCTCCTCGGCTTCCTCCCTCGCAGCTTCCTCCTCTGCTTCCCTCCATTCGTGCGTGCACTGGGTCCAGGAGAGAGCGTTGTCGCGGATCCGCATCACCCGCTCCCTCCATCTCCTCCCTCGAGTCTCCCGCAGCACCGCCAGCGCGACGGAGTCGAGCGGCTGGAGCATCCGCGGGAAGGCTTTGTAGACATGTGGGAGATGCATCTTGTACATCTGCCTGTCTTCCAGCCATTCCCCCGTGGATATGGCTGGCGACTCCATGGGGCCCGCGAGCGGACTTGCTGAGGGGGGCAGGCGCGCCCGGAGTAAGGAGGCAGGGGGTGGCGGCGAGATCTATGGCGGCGGCGAGGGTGGAGGTAGTGGCGGGGGCGGCGGCGAGGGTGGAGGTGGTGGCGGGG
>NC_041389.1:70448286-70455173 GCF_002162155.2 Triticum dicoccoides
GAAGGGGATCGCGAGAGCAGTCATCTATTTGCTAATTTATGTGAACTAAACAGTCAACATATAAAATATTTTAAATATATATAATATAGTTAGAAGGGAAACATAAGTTCGAACTGGCGTTCCTATTCTTATATAGAAAAATAGAACAGGCCTCTACGTTTTCTTCAAAAAATACATAAATTGGGCTGCCAAAAATAAAACCTCGGATGGGAGGTCCATAGGCTGGTCGATACATGACAGCCCTAAGAAAATACAAATAGGCCTATGGACCTCCCATCCGAGGTCATAGGCTGCGCATGTTAAAAATGAAAGCCTAGACGGGGCAGCCCAAAACCACATCCAACACTTGCCAAAACTTCGTCCCTCATTTTCTCTGTGTTTCGCACACTCGACATTGTGTTGGCATTTTGATTGTGCATCATATGAAGATGTGCTATGCATGAATGTTGATCAGCATGATGTTAACTAGCTGGTAGTTCCATTTTCGACCATGAATAAAACTTCCAACATGATGTTAACCCTGTTTGAAAAGGCCGTGTTAATATAAATCCTGTGCCTCTGAAAGTTGCGGTTTCTTATCTGAAACTGAAACTTGCAGTTTCTTCTCTGAGAATCACATTGTCTGCGCTTTTATACTCCTATGAAACTACATTTTTTAAGTGCTAACAATAGATCTCTAGAATTCATAAAATACTTTATATGCTCAATACTGCAAATCTGAAATTCAAAAGACATTCATATCTGAAAGTACTCTCAAAATACACAACACAAAACACAATTCACAACCTGCGAATACTGACAACCCTAAGCTCCTCCTGACAATTCACAACCTGCCCGACTATTGGGCTGGGGAGGCAGCCCCCTCCTATTCCTCGGCGGCAGACAGCCGCCCCGTGAGACGATGTGAACGACGAGGGAGATGATGGCATGGAAGCATCGTCGGGCCAACTGCTTTTCTCCTCTTGCAGTTGGGTTCGGTCGACGAAGACTCCACTGGCTCGCTCTGGCAGGACACCCTCACAAATGTCACCCTATAGATGCTCGATCCTTCAATCTCTGGTGGATGCTCCATCTGGGATCGATACTCCCACCACCGCTCCCTCACTATCGGATTCGGTGAATCTGTTTGCTCCATGGCCCAGAGGAGCAGCTCTATGTACTCCGACGCGACTCCCTTCGGAAGTATCGCCGCCTTTTCGCACTGTTGCAGATATTTGGCCATGGATGTCGCCGTCGCTGCTAGTTGGTCCTTGTTGTCAAACCAAGACTGTATCTCCAACATCCTAGCTAGCTTCACAGGGTCGCCGTCTGCGATCCTCACGTATCGGTTGTACTCCTCCATCGATCTACTTCTCCACAGCACCTTCACTCGCCGGCGGTGGTTTTTGACTGGAAGAGGAGAGGAGCAATGCTGGTTTTGGATTAGAACGGGAGAGGAGCGACGCTGGTTTTGGACTGGAACAGGAGAGGAGGGGCGGTGGTTTTGAAATGGAAGAGGAGAGGAGCGCGCTGCATTTAGATTGGAACAGGAGAGGAGCGGCGGTGGTTTAAGAGGAGAAGACCGGAAGAGTGGTGTTGTGGTTCTAACTCTGACAGTGATGTAAGGGGGTGTGTATGGAGAGGCTAGATCTTAGCTATGGAGAAGCTGTAAGCACACGAGGAATACGAGTTCAGGCCCTTCTCGATGGAAGTAACAGCCCTACGTCTCGGTGCCCGGAGGCGGTCGACTGGATTACGTGTGTATGAATAACAGGGGTGCGAACCCTTGATACTGAGGAGGGGGGTGGCTTATATAGAGTTCGCCAGGCCCCTCCAGCCTTTAGTAATGCAGGGTTTAAAGTACATTAAGACTGGGGGTTACTGGTAACGCCCCTAATAAAGTGCTATGATGACCCTAAAAGCTACTTAATGACCGACCGTTTGCGTGCAGAGTGACTTTAGATCTCCTAGCAGTCGAGTGGTTGGCTTCGAGGTCGAGTGATGGCTCTATAGTCGAGTGTCTTGAATCAGTCGAGTGAGATACCTCCAAGTCGATTGAAAGGTAACTTCTTCTAGGGATGTCCTTGGGTAGGGCACTTAGGACAGGTCCATGCCCCTACCCTAGGTACATAGCTTCATCATTAGCCCCCGAATGGATCGAGGTTCGAGTGAGGAAGGAGTTGGAGATCCTTCCGACTGGCTTTCTGTGTTGTACGAGCGCCTTGTCTTGGATCGATTGTCACGGATGACGTCATCAACTTCTTTCAGTCGCCTTGATCCATTCTAGGCCTCTTGTTGAGTGAATTTATTTACCTGTGAGGTCCCGAGTGATTGTGTGAAAGGGATCTTCTGTCTGACGAGTTGTTCTGCAGCCCGCGGATTTTATGGGATTTGAATTTCAGGAAGCGCGCGGGACGGGAGCGGCCGTAGTAATCGGACGGGATAAGACGGAATCTCCTCGATTCCCGTGCCACCTTTTTCGCCATGTAATGCACGCGTGCCTGTTGCGGGATTTGACGGGATTGCCCGGGCCTACCAGTCAGCCACTCGGGAGCGGCCTCTTATAAACTGCCGGCTCGGGCTCCCAAACAGTGCGCCTCCATATTTTCTTCTCTCTTCGCAAGATCTTTCGCCGCCTCCGTTCCCATCCTGCTGCCGTAGGTTCGCTCGAGTTTCGCCGGCGACAATGGTGAAGGAGATGACGTCGGCTCTGGAGCGTGCAAAGAAGGCGGCGGTGCAGGGGAAGGGGAAGAAGTCCGCTCGGGGCGGATCTTCCTCGAGGACTGCTCTGCCCAAGGGTTGGATCCAGGGCGACTGGATGCCGTCGGCGATTCGGCAGGATGATATCGATGATCTGGCCAAGGGGGGATTCATCTCCCACGGATCCGTGCGTCTCCCGGGGAAAGAAGTCGAACCCCAGCCCCTTGATGGTGAGTGCGTCCTCGTCGCTACCAATATCGACCGCGGATTCTCTCTGCCTCCTCATTCCTTTTTCCGGAGTTTCTTGAACTTCTTCGGAGCGCAGCTCCATCTTTCACTCCCAATTCCATTGTGTATCTTGCTGCTTTCATTTCTTTGTGTGAAAACTTCTTGGGTTGCCGCCCCCATTGGGGACTCTTCAAGCACATCTTCACGTGCCGCTCCCAGTCGGTTAAGAAGGCGAAGTCGAGTGACGAACGGACGCAGGTGATCCAGCTGTGTGGGGGCCTGGCGATCCAGACGAGGGGAAGGAGTTCCTTTCCATCTATCACTTTTCCCGAGTCGGTCACTGCCAAGATCAGGCGACCCCAGGACAGTCGACTGGGCTTCCCCCTTTCTCTCTGGATCGAGCACAAAAACCTGCCTCTCTGAAGGTGACGCCGGAGAAGAAGGCGCAAGTCCAGGTGCTGGTCGGTCAATTGGTTCAACTAGTCCGCGAGGGCGTGACCGGCATGGACCTGCTGGAAGTCTTCCTTCAGAGGCGCATCCAGCCGCTCCAGGCTCGTGACCACCTGATGTGGCTGTACTCGGGTCTCGACGACACCACTCGGATCCACCCGGAGGAGGTTACCGACAAGATGTTGGAAGGGTGGCTGTCGAGCATCACAGGGAATAAAGACAACCCCCGAGGAGCTAGGAGGATCGTTCCACTCGACCACTCATACGAAGTGGATAAGGTCTGACCTTGTGTTTCCGATTGAGATCTCATTTTCTTTATTTTTCCTCTCTGAATCGGTCGATTAATTTCGTCTTGTTTGTTATCCTCCAGGAAATTACTGAGATGTACTCGACACCCAATTAAGCACAGGAGCAGGCCGAGGAAGGAGAGGCGAGCAGAGGCGAAAGTGGAGACGAGCAAGGAGAGTGGGAGTCCGACAGCGAGGGAGAGGGGGACGACGATGTCGACTCCATTGAAGAGGAGGAGGAGAAAGCCGAACCTCCCCGCACAGAAAAGCGGTCCAAGCTTACGCACGACCCTGCGCGGGAGCGTGGTAAGGCGACTGTCCCTGTTGGGCAGTCATCGAAGCACCCCCGGACCTCTTCTCCAGCGCCGACTGAAAAGGCTCCCAAGCATCCACGTGTGACGCCGTCCAAGCCGCCCAAGGCCCTGCCCAGGATGAAGATGACTATCCCCACCATTTCTGGGTAAAAGCAGAACTTGTCTTCCTTTGCCGAACGTGACAGATTCTTGGTCGACTCATTGAGCGAGTTGACTGACTTTCGAAATTTGCAGTGCTGCCACCTCAGAGATTTCCGCCAAGGACGATGACCAAGAGATGGAAGATGCTGTTACCTCCAACCCTGGTATGATTACTGATGCCCTGTCTTGAGTTGACTGCTGATTTCTTATAATTCTGGTCGGCTGAATTTTTCTTGCAGCTCCTCCTCATGTCAATGACCTCCCTGATGACGATGACGAAGTGCCGCTGAGGGCGAGAAGGAACAGGAAGGCTCCGGCTGGCAAGACTCCACAAACTACTCCGGCGCCTGAGGCCGTAGCTCGGGATGGAGGTGATACCACTCGGGCTTCTGTGACTTTTGCTGTTCCTCTGACGAGCGTGCGACCTTCAATGTCGACTGCAAATCCGCCTTCACTTTTTGCTACATACCCTGTCCCTGAGGACCAAGTGGGTGCCGCAAAAGAGGCTATACGCCAAGCGAAGATCATGATGGAGCAAGTGAAGGTGGTTCGGGAGGCCAGCCAAGCAGCTTATGACGCAAGTTCTGCTCTTCAGAGCAACGTCCAGGTCAGTCGATTCGCCGCTTGCTCTATTAGGACATGCTGTGTGAAGAATCTCTTTTCCGAAGATCCTTATATCTGTACACCCGCTGGGTGGGTCTGTTAATTTTTGGACGAGTGGGGGCACGCTAAGTGCACCCACTAGGTGTTGTCCCCGAGACTATGGTGGACTGCTGGCAGTTGACTGTAGTCTTTATATTGTGTTGCTATAGTTGTACTTCTTCACTCGGTCTGGTCAGGCCATGTCGAATGGAACTGTATCCGGTCGACTGTGGGCAGTCGCTTTTTTTCTTCTTTTTTAAAACCAGTGGGGGCACGCTTAGTGCACCCACTGGGTGTAGTCCCCGAGACTACTGTCGGATGTTTTTGATTCGTCTATAGTCTTAGAAACACCATCATTGTCTCTTGGTTACTCGGAAGTAACTTGTCTTTGACGTCTGTCGACTGATTTTTTGCAGAAATCTTGCGAACTTGTGGCTCATTATACTGAGCTGGAGAATAAACAAATCCAGCTCAACCTTGACTTGAAGCTTGCTCAAGAGAACTTGCAGAAGGCGCGAGAAGAAGCAAAAGGTATGGCTGGTGAGGATTTTCATTCTTGTCGAGTGACTTCTCTTTTCCTGTCCATTCTTGATGCTGATCCCACTCGACGTTCCGTAGATAAACTGGAGGAAGCTCTGAAGAAGAAGGATCAAGATCTAGCCACAGCACAGCAGGAGGCCTTGAACAAGACGAAACTCGCTGAAGAAAAACTGGCCTCAGTCAGAACTCTTGAAAAGGAGAACTCCCGACTGAAAACTGCTTTTGAGGCGGCCAACCAGGAAGTCAGCCGTCTGAAGAACGACAAGATAGCTCTGGGTGACAAGGCTAGTGAGTTGGTAGGGGAGAAGAACGATCTGGAGTCTTATCTCAGTGGGCTCGCCAAGAAGCTGTTCGTCATGCTTGAAGGTATCCATTTTGTCCTGACTGACTTGTCCCCATTACACTCATGCAGAGTCGCTGTCTTATCTTTGGCTTGTGTTTACAGAATTCTGCCAGAACTTCGAGGAGGAGACCAGTTGAGTGGAGACCATCTTGGATCCCATCAACTCCCTCGTGAAGGACGAAGCAGCTATGAACGTGCTCCGACTGGAGTCTCGCATTGCAGGCGTGGTTGACTATCTGGCTCGACTGAAGGTTGCGATGTTGCGGATCGACACATCGCTCTGGCCTAGGACGACGCTTCAGAATGACCTCGAGTCTTTGATGACTCGACTGAATGAAGTCCCAGGCTGAGTGGCGGAGTGGAAGAAATCTTCTGCCAGATGTGGCGCTGACGTAGCTCTGTCCCTGGTCCGCGTCCACTGCAAGGAAGCGCGAGAGGAAAAGTTGGCCGCCATCCAAGTTGCCAATACTAGGAAGCACAACTTTCAGGACTTCATGGAGACTTTCATTGCTGCTGCTACCCGTATTGCAGACGGGATCGACTTGGACGAGTTCGTCGCCCCTTCCAGTCCTCCGCCTGAGGAATGAAAAACTTTTATGCTTCACTTTAAGTTTGCCTCGGAATGCCGAGTGGATTTTGTAACCGTTATACTCTGTCGAGCTGGAGACTCGCGTACTTTGATTTGCGGTTAAGGACCTTTGGATCTTATCCGAACTTGATTTATCGTCGAATATCTTCATGGATTATCCGTCGAGTAGAACTTGACCTTCACTCAAAATAACTTCGTATTTGTGGTGCCGCTTCGAAGGAGAAGGTAGCAGTCGATTCATACCTCGTCGTTCTTGCGGATTGGGATGTGCCTTGTACTTAGGCGAGCACTGGGCTGTGGCTAAGCCCCCGAGTGGGAGGTTGGATCTCCACTCGGTAGGGTTTTAAACACTTAGGCGAGCACTGGGCTGCAGCTAAGCCCCCGAGTGGGAGGTTGACTCTCCACTCGGTAGGGTTTTAAACACTTAGGCGAGCACTGGGCTGCAGCTAAGCCCCCGAGTGGGAGGTTTGCTCTCCACTCGGTAGGATTTTAAACACTTAAGCGAGCACTGGGCTGCAGCTAAGCCCCCGAGTGGGAGGTTGGTTCTCCACTCGGTAGGATTTTAATCACCTAGGCGAGCACTTGGCTGCAGCTAAGCCTCCGAGTGCGAGGTTTGCTCTCCTTCGGTAGGATTTTAATCACTTAGGCGAGCACTAGGCTGCACCTAAGCCTCC
>NC_041389.1:70455958-70468811 GCF_002162155.2 Triticum dicoccoides
AAGCCCCCGAGTGTGAATCTGGTTCACCACTCGGTATGATTTTTAAACACTTAGGCGAGCACTAGGTTATAGCTAAGCCCCCGAGTGGGAATCTGGTTCACCACTCGGTAGGATTTTTAAATACTTAGGCAAGCACTGGGCTGCAGCTAAGCCCCCGAGTGGGAATCTGGTTCACCACTCGGTAGGATTTTTAAATACTTAGGCGAGCACTGGGCTGCAGCTAAGCCCCCGAGTGGGAATCTGTTTCACCACTCGGTATGTTTTTTTTACAAACTTAGGCGAAACGGATTCACAGCTAAGTCACCCACTCGGGGAATTTCATACACAAACAGAAAACTATCAACAATTATAAGAACAATTGGAACACCCTTGTCTTTGATAAATAAACTACAGAAGTTTTTCTTATTACATCTCATCCGAGTGAGAATTCAAGTGTAAAAGGGGCAGAGCAGGTCCGCATTCCAAGCTCGTGGCTCGTCGATCTGGCGATCGACGTTGTAAAGGTGATACGGCCCATTGCGGAGGACCCTGGTGACGATGAAGGGGCCTTCCCAAGTAGGAGCGAGCTTGTGTGGTTTCTGTTGATCCACTCGGAGGACCAAATCTCCTTCTTGGAAGGCTCGACTCTTCACGTTTCTGGCATGGAATCGACGCAAGTCTTGCTGGTAAATAGTCGATCAAATCATAGCCATTTCTCTTTCTTCTTCCAGGAGGTCGATTGCATCTTGCCGAGCCTGTTCTGCTTCAGCTTCGGAGTAGAGCTCGACTCGTGGTGCATTGTGAAGTAGATCACTCGGCAGGACTGCTTCTGCTCTGTAAACCAGAAAGAACGGAGTTCTTCCAGTCGACCGATTAGGGGTGGTCCTCAATCCCCACAGAACTGACGGAAGCTCGTCGACCCAGGCGCCTGCTGCGTGCTTGAGATCACGCATCAGTCGAGGCTTTAGTCCTTTGAGAATCAGACCATTTGCCCTTTCTGCTTGTCCATTCGACTGGGGATGGGTGACTGAAGCGTAGTCGACCCGGGTGCCTTGAGAGGCGCAAAAAGCTATGAAGTTGTCTGAATCGAAGTTTGACCCATTGTCTCTGATGATGCTATGTGGGACTCCATATCTGAATGTTAATTCCCTGACGAAACTGATAGTCGTGCAAGCATCAAGGTTCTTGATAGGTTTAGCTTCAATCCATTTGGTGAACTTGTCGACTGCCACAAGTACATGTGTGAAACCACTCCTGCCTGTTCTCAGTGGGCCAACCATGTCCAGTCCCCAAACAGCGAAGGGCCAGATGAGTGGAATGGTCTTCAAGGCTGATGCAGGCTTGTGCGGCATGTTGGAGTAGAACTGGCATCCTTCACACTTGTCGACTATTTCTTTTGCCATTTCATTCGCTCTTGGCCAATAAAATCCCGCTCGGTATGCTTTAGCCACAATGGTCCGAGAGGACGCATGATGGCCACAGGTCCCCGAGTGGATATCATCAAGGATTATCTGACTTTCTTCTGGTGTTATACACTTCTGACCAACTCTAGTCGTGCTTTCTCTATACAGCTGTCCCTTTATGACTGTAAAGGCCTTGGATCGACGGACGATCTGTCGAGCCTCTTCCTCGTCCTCCGGGAGCTCTTTCCTCAGGATATACGCGATGTACGGTATTGTCCAGTCGGGAGTGATTGTTAAGACTTCCATGATAAGGTCGACCACTGCTGAAATTTCGACTTCAGTCGGATCTGTGGCACTCTTTGGCTGTGGGGCTTCATCTGTAAAAGGATCTTCCTGGACTGACGGCGAGTGGATGTGCTCCAAAAACACATTGCTGGCAATGGCTTCTCTCTTGGAACCTATCTTTGCCAAATCATCAGTTGCTTGATTTTTCAGTCGGGGGATGTGATGAAGCTCTAACCCCTCGAATTTCTTCTCTAGCTTTCTTACTGCATTGCAATAACCAGTCATAGCTGGGCTTCTGACGTCCCATTCCTTCATCACCTGATTAACCACCAAATCTGAGTCGCCATAGACCATGAGGCGACAGACGCCGAGTGAAATGGACATGCGCAACCCGTACATAAGTGCTTCATATTCTGCTTCGTTGTTGGAGGAATCAAAGTGAATCTGGAGAACATATCTGAGCTGATCTCCTCGGGTGGAAACCAATACTACCCCAGCACCAGAACCATTCAGCATCTTAAATCCATCGAAGAACATTGTCCAGTGCTCCGAGTGAACTTGAGTCGGAAGTTGCTGCTCGATCCACTCGGCGACGAAATCTGCAATTGCTTGGGACTTGATAGCTTTCTTTGCCTCAAACTTGATATCTAAGGGAAGAAGTTCAATCGCCCATTTTGCCACTCGACCAGTTGCATCTCTGTTGTGTAAAATCTCTAATAGTGGAGCATCGCTGACGACTGTAATGGAATGATCAGAAAAATAATGTGCAACCTTCTTCGTGGTCATATAAATCCCATATACAAGCTTCTGGTAATGAGGGTATCTTTGCTTTGATGGAGTCAAAACTTCAGAAACATAATATACTGGGCGCTGAACTTTGAAGGCCTTTCCTTCTTCTTCCCGCTCGACCGTAAGGACTGTACTGACAACTTGTCCTGTGGCTGCAATGTAAATCAGCAAAGGCTCTTTGCTGATTGGGGCAGCAAGCACCGGCTGGGTGGAGAGCAGGGCTTTTAGCTCTGCAAACGCTGCATCAGCTTCTGGAGTTCACTCGAACTTGTCTGACTTCTTCATCAGTCGGAAAAGAGGCAATGCCTTTTCACCGAGACGAGAGATGAATCGACTCAAAGCGGCCAAGCAACCTGTAAGTTTCTGGACATCGTGCACGCGTACAGGACGCTTCATCCGGAGTATAGTTCCAACCTTTTCTGGATTGGCATCGATTCCCCGTTCGGAAACGAGAAAACCGTGTAACTTTCCACCTGGAACTCCGAATGTGCATTTTGATGGATTGAGCTTGATATCATACCTCCTGAGGTTGGCAAAGGTTTCAGCAAGGTCAGTCAGCAGGTAGGAACCCTTCCGTGACTTGACCACAATATCATCCATGTATGCTTCCACGTTCCGACTGATTTGAGTGAGCAAACACTTCTGAATCATCCTCATGAACGTGGCTCCGGCATTCTTGAGGCCAAATGGCATGGTGACATAACAGAAGCACCCGAATGGAGTGATGAAAGCCGTTTTGATCTCGTCGGGCCCGTACAGACGGATCTAATGGTACCCGGAATAGGCGTCTAGAAAAGACAAACGCTCACATCCCGCAGTCGAGTCGACTATCTCGTGGATGCGGGGGAGAGGAAAATGATCTTTCGGGCAGTCCCGATTGATATGCTTGAAGTCAATGCACATGCGAAGCGACTTGTCCTTCTTGGGGACCATGACAACATTGGCGAGCCACTCGGAGTGGTAAATTTCTCGGATGAACTCCACTGCTAAGAGCCGAGCCACCTCCTCACAATTGGCCTTCCTCTTCTGGAAGGCGGACCGTCGAAGATGTTCTTTCACAGGTTTAACTTTTGGGTCGACTCGTAGGCGGTGCTCAGCCAGTCCCCTGGGAACTCCAGGCATGTCAAAAGGCTTCCATGCAAAGATGTCCCAGTTCTCACGGAGGAACTGGATGAGCGCTTCTTCCTATTTGGAGTCGAGCGGCATTGAGATGTGAGTCGGGGCAGCGTTTGGATCGGTCGGGTGAATGTGAACTGGCTTCGTTTCGCCAGACGACTGAAAAGCTGATTCAGAAGCAGGCTTCTTGGCTCGCAGCAATTCACCCGGATCCGCAATCTTATGATAATCTTGTAACTCGACCACTGCCATCTGAGCATCAGCAATCTTTGAGCCTTTTTGAAAACATTCTTCTGCTTTCTTCCGATTGCCCGTAACAGTGATCACACCTTTGGGACCAGGCATCTTCAACTTGAGATACACATAACCTGGTCGAGCCATGAAGCGTGCAAAGGCTGGCCTGCCCAAAATAGCATGATACACACTCTGGAAATCCACAACCTCAAATGTCAACTTTTCCTTGCGGTAATTCTTGGAGTCACCGAAAACCACATCGAGAGCAATTTGGCCGAGTGATTCGGCTTTCTTCCCATGAATGACTCCGTGGAAACTCATGTTACTGGCACTGAGCCTGGACATCGGAATGCCCATCCCTTTCAAAGTTTCTGCATACAGTATGTTCAAACCGCTGCCACCATCCATCAAGACTTTGGTCAGTCGAGTGCCTTCGACAACTGGGTCGACCACCAAAGCTTGCCTCCCAGGGGTGGCAATATGCGTAGGATGATCAGACTGGTCGAATGTAATGGCAGTTTGAGACCACTTCAGATAACTGGGTGTTGCCGGAGCAACCATATTCACCTCTCGGTTAATAACTTTCAGTCGACTTTTGCTTTCAACATCAGCAAAAATCATCAGCGTGGAATTGACCAGGGGGTACCCATCGTCACTATCTTCTTTGTCCTCAACCTTGTCCGACTCCTTTTCCTTATCTTTGGACTGCTTGCCCTGAAACTGCTGGATCAGGAGTCGACACTGTCGAGTGGTATGCTTTGGGAAAATGAGTTTGCCTTCTTCGTCTTTCTTGGTATGAATATGACATGGCAGATCTAAAACATCATTCCCATCTTGATCCTTAACTTTCTTGGGATTCCAAGGCCCCTTAGGTTTACCCTTAAATTTTCCCTGGGTTACGGCCAGAGCCTCCCCAGGAGCGGTTGGCTCGGCCTTCCGCTTCTGTTTCCGACTGGAATTTCCTCCGGTTTCCTGGGCGACTGCCTTATGCTTGCCACTCCGGAGTCGCTCCTCATCTTCACCATTAGCGTATTTGGTGGCGATCTCCATCATCTGATTCAGAGACATTTCTCCAGTTCGACCGAACTTCATATTCAATTCCCTGTTCTTGATGCCTTCTTTAAAGGCACAAACTGCTTGATGATCCGGCACATTTTCAACGGTGTGATGCAATGTGATCCACCTCTGGATGTAATCTCTTAGAGTTTCACCCGGTTTCTGCACGCAGGACCGCAATTCTGTAAGACCTGCAGGTCGCCTGCATGTTCCTTCAAATGTCGTGACAAACACTCGGGAAAGGTCTTCCCAAGTGTAAATGCTGCTGGGTGCTAACTGATTTAGCCATGCTCTCGCAGAGCCCTCTAACATGAGAGGCAAATGCTTCATACCTACCTCATCGTTGCCACCGCTAATCATGATAGCCACACGGTAGTCTTCGAGCCAAGTGTCAGGCTTAGACTCACCTGTGAACTTACTAACTCCAGTCGCCAACCTGAAGTTGGGAGGAATCACAGCGGCTCTGATGGCTCGACTGAAACATTCTGGCCCTGAAACATGTCCTCTGCTACTGGTAGACGCATCTCTGTCGTGGCCTTCTCGGTGAGCTCTGTTCCTGTCGACCAAAACTTGAACGATAATGGATCTCGCATCAAAGCCTGGCTCCCTGGGGTCGACTGGAATTCTCCGCCCAACACTATGAGGGCGTCTGTTGATGTGGTTATGTACCTAGGGTAGGGTCATGGACCTGATCCAAGTAACTTACCCCAAGACATCCTTAGAAGAGGTCGCCTTCCAGTCGACCAACGAAGATTCACTCGACTGGCCTGAAGGACTCGACCACGAAGACTCACTCGACCACCAGGAGGTCAAGAGGCACTCTGCACTGCAACGGCCTGTAATCAAGTAGACTTTATGATAGTAAAGGCCTTTATGTGGGCGTTACCAGTAACGCCCCAGACTTAACTCACCTTAAACCCTCTCCTACGTGGGCTGGCTGGGGTCCTGGCGCACTCTATATAAGCCACCCCCCTCCACAGGCAGAAGGGTTCGGCACCTTGTAGTTCATACACTCATAATCCACTCGACCGCCTCCGGGCTCCGAGGCGTAGGGCTGTTACTTCTTCCGAGAAGGGCCTGAACTCGTACATCCTTTGTGCTTACAACCTCTCCATAGCTAGGACCTTGCCTCTCCATACCTACCCCCCACTCTACTGTCAGTCTTAGAACCACGACAGTTGGCGCCCACCTTGGGGCAGGTGTTTTAGCGATTTTGTGGAGAAGTTGCGATTCTTCCGAGTACTTTCATCATGGTGTCTGCTGGAGTTTTGGTCGAGGGTCAAGAGATCCGTCTCGGCACTCTCACCTTCATCGCCGACGACTCCGCATGGCTCCAGGAGGCTCCACTCGACGTAGATGCGCTCCCCGTCCGCGGTGCGACGCATTTTCGCGCATGTGTCCGCGGCGTTCTGCTGCGGCAACCGTCGACCCAGTATCGGTCGGCTCCTCGATCGGCCACCCTCCCGGTCTCCCGCCAGCGCAAGCGCTCAGGCCGGTCGAGGCTTCAGCGATGGGTGAGTCACGCGGTGGCTCGCCAATCGGCCACTACCCAAGTTGCGGCAATCGAGCCCAACGAACCTCTCTACGGCTTGTTCGATCAGTCGACTGGCTCCGTAGAGACTGCATCCGAGTGCGGAAGCTGTGATCCAGCGGCGGAAATCTTGATGGTCGACGGGCCCCACAGCCCTCCTGGCTTCGCCCGTGGTGGTGGAGCAGGTGACGGCGGCGACCCTGCACGAGGCTACGAAGAGTACCAGCCCGAGCCACTCGACTCTCTGCAAAGAGAGGAACTTCGCCGCAGGAACGAGGATCCCCTGCGTATTCCCATCGCAGGAGAAACCCCCGAAGCTCGTGCCTTGGAGGAGGCGCGTGTGGCCAATTTGGCCGAGCGCACTCGACTGGAGAACCTTCAGCGAGCACTCGATGAGCGCGCGCGGCAACGAGCTCCCGACACCAGTCGACGTCAACTCTTCCCGCCGACTCAGGTATATCGAACCCCAATTCAGAATTTAGCAGCTGCGACCCGTATAGCAGAGTCCATCCAGCCTTCGCAGTCGGAAGCTGGCAGAGGTTTGCTGCAGATCAGGGATCTGCTCCGGGCAGCAGGAGATCAGAATTCAGCCGTGTCTCAGTCGTGCAACAGAATTCACAGTCGATCTGTCACTGTGAATACGGTTCAGTCGGCTCACAGCCCCAGATCGCCTCCGCGGCGCGAAGGGCGTGAGAATCGGCGAGATCAATATGGCGACAGACTCGACCGAGATGATAGGCGTCGAGTGCCCTATTCCCCTCCGAGGGGTGGGTCTTACGCTCCTCGGCAGCCAGATGATAGGCGTCAGTACAGTACAGGGCGTAGGGTTCCAGTTGACCCCAGAGAGCCAAGCTTCGACGCGCGATCCATTATCGTGCAAGGGTTGGTCGACTGGAACAGAGCCCATCGAGGCGCACTCGACAGAGATGTACCCACAAGCAGTCGAGTGCATGTTTCTGGTCCTGAATGTTTCAGCAGAGCTATCAGAGCCGCAGTTATTCCCCCCAATTTCAGGTTGGCAACAGGAGTCAGCAAGTTCACTGGTGAGTCTAAGCCTGAAACTTGGCTTGAAGACTACCGAGTGGCAGTTCAGATTGGTGGTGGGAACGACGAGGTGGCCATAAAGCATTTACCCCTCATGTTGGAAGGTTCTGCCAGGGCATGGTTGACTCAATTACCTCCTAGCAGCATTTACACTTGGGAAGATCTGTCCCGAGTGTTCGTCAGAACGTTTGAAGGGACTTGCAAGCGACCAGCTGGATTGACCGAGTTGCAAGTCTGCGTGCAGAAAGCTAATGAGACTCTCAGAGAGTATATTCAGAGGTGGATCACTTTGCACCACACTGTGGAAAACGTCTCTGATCATCAGGCAGTATGCGCCTTCAAAGACGGCGTCAAGAACAGAGAACTGAGTTTGAAATTTGGTCGAACCGGTGACATGACCTTGAGTCGGATGATGGAGATTGCTACCAAGTACGCCAACGGCGAAGAAGAAGACCGACTCCAAAGCGGCAAGCACAAGCCGAGTCAGTCGGAAAAGGGAAACACCAGTCGGAAACAGAAGCGGAAGGCTGAACCGGCAGCTCCTGGAGAGGCTCTGGCTGTGACTCAAGGAAAGTTTAAGGGGAAACCAAAAGGATCCTGGAACCCCAAGAAGGTAAAGGATAAAGAAGGGAACGACGTGTTGGATATGCCATGTCACATTCACACGAAGAAAGACGAAGAGGGGAATATCATTTACCCAAAGCACACCACTCGCCAATGTCGACTCCTGATCCAGCAGTTTCAGGGAAAACAGTCTAAGGACAAGGAGAAGGAGTCGGACAAGGCCGAAGACAAAGAGGACAGTGAGGGAGGATATCCGCATATCAACTCCACTCTGATGATCTTTGCAGATGTGGAAAGCAGAAGTCGACTGAAAGTGATTAACCGAGAGGTGAACATGGTTGCCCCAGCAAAGGCAAATTATCTGAAGTGGTCTCAAACACCCATCACATTCGACCAATCTGATCACCCGACTCATATTGCCACCCCCGGGAGGCAAGCTTTGGTGGTCGATCCAGTTGTCGAAGGCACTCGACTGACAAAGGTGCTGATGGATGGTGGAAGTGGGCTGAACCTATTGTATGCAGACACATTGAAAGGTATGGGCATTCCGATGTCCCGACTGAGCACTAGTAACATGAGCTTCCATGGAGTTATACCAGGGAAGAAGGCCGAGTCACTCGGCCAGATAGCTTTGGACGTAGTGTTTGGTGATTCGAAGCATTTTCGCAAAGAAAAGTTGATGTTTGAGGTCGTGGATTTTCAAAGTGCATATCATGCCATTTTGGGGAGACCAGCCTATGCACGGTTCATGGCTCGACCATGTTACGTGTACCTCAAATTGAAGATGCCCGGTCCCAAAGGTGTGATCACTGTCACCGGTGATAGGAAAAAGGCAGAGGAGTGCTTTCAGAAGGGCTCCAAGATTGCCGATTCCCAAGTGACAGCGGTCGAGTTCGAAGAATACAAGCAAAACGCAGATCCGAGTGACTTGCTGCGATCCAAGAAGCCCGCCACAGAGTCTGCATTCTAGTCGTCCGGTGAGACGAAGCCTGTTCACATTCACCCGACCGACCCCGAAGCAGCTCCAACCCGCATCTCCACAACACTCGACCCAAAATAGGAAGAAGCGCTCATCCAGTTCCTCCGTGAGAACTGGGACATTTTTGCATGGAAGCCCGCTGACATGCCAGGTGTTCCCAGGGGACTGGCTGAGCATCGCCTAAGAGTCGACTCGTCTGCAAAACCAGTCAAAGAGCATCCTCGGCGGTCCACCGTCCAGAAGAGAAAGGCCATCGGTGAAGAAGTGGCTCGACTGTTGGCAGCAGGATTTATCCGAGAGATATACCACTCCGAGTGGCTCGCTAATGTCGTCATGGTTCCCAAGAAGGACAAGTCGCTCCGAATGTGCATTGATTTCAAGCACATCAACCGGGCCTGCCCGAAAGATCACTTTCCTCTCCCTCGCATAGATCAAATTGTTGACTCGACCGCGAGATGCGAGAGGTTGTCTTTTTTAGATGCTTACTCCGGGTACCACCAGATCCGTCTGTACGGGCCCGATGAGGTAAAAACAACTTTCATCACTCCATTCGGGTGCTTCTGCTATATCACCATGCCATTTGGCCTCAAGAATGCCGGAGCCACATTTATGCGAATGATTCAGAAGTGTCTACTCACTCAAATCAGTCGGAATGTGGAAGCTTATATGGATGATATTGTTGTCAAGTCACGAAAAGGTTCCGACCTGCTCGCTGACCTCGCCGAAACATTTGCCAACCTCAGAAGGTATGATATCAAGCTCAATCCATCAAAGTGCACATTTGGAGTTCCTGGTGGCAAGTTACTCGGTTTTCTCGTTTCCGAACGGGGAATCGACGCTAACCCAGAGAAGATTGGCACTATTCTCCGAATGAAACGCCCTGTGCGAGTGCACGATGTCCAGAAGCTTACTGGATGCTTGGCCGCATTAAGTCGATTCATCTCACGACTCGGTGAAAAGGCACTGCCTCTTTACCGACTGATGAAGAAGGCTGATAAGTTCGAGTGGACTCCAGAAGCTGATGCAGCGTTTGCCGAGCTAAAAGCTCTGCTCTCCACCCAGCCGGTGCTTGCTGCTCCAATCAGTAAAGAGCCTCTGTTGCTCTACATCGCAGACACAGGACAAGTCGTCCGTACTGTGCTAACGGTCGAGCGGGAAGAAGAAGGAAAAGCTCTCAAAGTTCAGCGCCCAGTGTATTATTTGTCTGAAGTCTTGACTCCATCCAAGCAGAGATATCCTCATTATCAGAAGCTTGTGTATGGAATTTACATGACCACAAAGAAGGTTGCTCATTATTTCTCTGACCATTCCATCACAGTCGTCAGCGACGCTCCACTATCAGAGATTTTGCACAACAGAGATGCAACTGGTCGAGTGGCCAAATGGGCGATTGAACTTCTTCCCCTTGATATCAAGTTTGAGGCAAAGAAAGCCATTAAGTCCCAGGCGATAGCAGATTTCCTCGCCGAGTGGATTGAACAACAGCAGCCGACTGAAGTTCACTCGGAGCATTGGACCATGTTTTTTGATGGCTCTAAGATGTTGAATGGTTCCGGTGCTGGGGTTGTCCTGGTTTCCCCCAGAGGAGATAAGCTCAGATATGTGCTCCAGATTCACTTTGATTCCTCCAACAATGAGGCAGAATATGAGGCCCTCCTATATGGGTTGCGCATGGCCATTTCACTCGGCGTCCGTCGCCTAATGGTCTATGGCGACTCGGATTTAGTGGTCAATCAGGTGATGAAAGAGTGGGACGTGAGAAGCCCAGCCATGACTGGATACTGCAGTGCAGTGAGGAAGCTGGAAAAGAAGTTCGAGGGGTTAGAGCTCCATCATATACCCCGACTGAAAAATCAAGCAGCTGATGATCTAGCAAAGATAGGTTCCAAGAGAGAAGCCATTCCGAGTGGTGTGTTCTTGGAGCATATATACACTCCGTCAGTCAAAGAAGATCCTTTCACCGAAGAAACTCCGCAGCCCAAGAGCGCCACAGATCCGACTGAAGTTGAAATCCCAGCGGTGGTCGACTTGATCATGGAGGTTTTGGTGGTCATTCCCGACTGGACGATTCCGTATGTCGCATATATCTTGAGGAAAGAGCTTCCGGAGGATGAGGACGAGGCTCGACAGATCGTCCGTCGATCTAAGGCCTTTACCGTAATCAAAGGACAATTATACAGAGAAAGCGCGACTGGAGTCGGTCAGAAGTGCATAACACCAGAAGAAGGTCGACTCATCCTCAATGATATTCACTCGGGGACCTGTGGTCATCATGCGTCCTCTCGGACCATCGTGGCCAAAGCATACCGAGCCGGATTTTACTGGCCCAAGGCGAATGAGATGGCAAAAGAGATAGTGGATAAGTGCGAGGGATGCCAGTTCTACTCGAATATGTCGCACAAGCCTGCGTCAGCTTTGAAGACCATCCCACTCGTTTGGCCTTTTGCAGTTTGGGGGCTGGACATGGTTGGTCCTTTGAGAACAGGACGAAGCGGTTTCACGCATGTACTGGTGGCAGTCGACAAGTTCACCAAATGGATCGAGGCTAAACCAATCAAGAGCCTTGACACCGGTACTGCTGTTAGCTTCATCAGGGAACTAATATTCAGATATGGAGTCCCGCACAGCATCATTACGGATAATGGGTCGAACTTTGACTCAGAGGAATTCAGAGCTTTCTGCGACTCCCAGGGCACATGGGTCGACTACGCTTCAGTCGCCCATCCGCAGTCGAATGGACAAGCAGAACGAGCTAATGGACTGATTCTTAAGGGATTGAAGCCTCGACTGATGCGTGATCTCAAACACGCGGCTGGAGCTTGGGTCGATGAACTTCCCTCTGTACTCTGGGGACTGCGGACCACACCTAATCGGTCGACCGGAAGAACTCCATTCTTCTTGGTCTACGGAGCCGAAGCGGTCTTACCAAGTGATCTTCTGCATAATGCTCCCTGAGTCGAAATCTACAACGAAGCAGAAGCTGAACAAGCGCGGCAGGACGCAGTCGACCTTTTAGAGGAATAAAGGGAGATGGCTCTGATCCGGTCGACCATCTACCAACAAGATCTGCGCTGTTTCCACGCCCGAAATGTGAGAGGTCGAGCCTTCCAGGAAGGAGATTTGGTTCTCCGAGTGGATCAGCACAAACCACACAAGCTTGCTCCTTCTTGGGAAGGCCCCTTCATAGTCATCAAGGTCCTCCACAATGGGGCGTACCGTCTTTACAACGTCGAGCATAATTTCGACGAGCCCCGAGCTTGGAACGCGGAGCTACTCCGCCCATTCTACACTTAAGTTTTATCATTCGGATGAGTTGTAATAAAGTACTTTTGTAGTTCATGGACATCAAAATAATAGTGTCTTAGTTCCTCCATAATATCTGTCACTTTTTATTTTTGTCCAATGAAATTCCCCTCAGTGGGTGACTTAGCTGCGAATCCGTTTCGCCTAAGTTTGTAAAAATCCTACCGAGTGGTGAGCCAGACTCCCACTCGGAGGCTTAGCTGCGAATCCGTTTCGCCTAAGTTATCAAAATCCTACCGAGTGGTAAGCCAGCCTTCCACTCGGAGCCTTAGCTGCGAATCCGTTTCGCCTAAGTTATAAAAATCCTACCGAGTGGTAAGCCAGCCTTCCACTCGGAGGCTTAGCTGCAGCCTCGTGCTCGCCTAAGTTATAAAAATCCTACCGAGTGAAGAGCAACCCTCTCACTCGGGGGCTTAGCTGCAGTCCAAGCACTCGCCTAAGTTATAAAAATCCTACCGAGTGGTAAGCCAGCCTTACACTCGGAGGCTTAGCTGCAGCCTCGTGCTCGCCTAAGTTATAAAAATCCTACCGAGTGAAGAGCAACCCTCTCACTCGGGGGCTTAGCTGCAG
>NC_041389.1:70468821-70507338 GCF_002162155.2 Triticum dicoccoides
CCTCGAGTTGAAATCTACAATGAAGCAGAAGCTGAACAAGCGCGGCAGGACGCAGTCGACCTTTTAGAGGAAGAAAGGGAGATGGCTCTGATCCGGTCGACCATCTACCAACAAGATCTGCGGCGTTTCCACGCCCGAAATGTGAGAGGTCGAGCCTTCCAGGAAGGGGATTTGGTTCTCCGAGTGGATCAGCACAAACCACACAAGCTTGCTCCTTCTTGGGAAGGCCCCTTCATCGTCACCAAGGTTCTCCACAACGGGGCGTACCGTCTTTACAACGTCGAGCATAATATCGACGAACCCCGAGCTTGGAACGCGGAGCTACTCCGCCCGTTTTACACTTAAGCTTTATCACTCGGATGAGTTGCAATAAAGTACTTCTGTAGTTCATGGACCTCAAAATAATAAGTGTCATAGTTCCTCCATAATATCTGTCACTTTTTATTTTTTGTCCAATGAAATTCCCCTCAGTGGGTGACTTAGCGGCGAATCCGTTTCGCCTAAGTTTGTAAAAATCCTACCGAGTGGTGAGCCAGACTCCCACTCGGAGGCTTAGCCGCGAATCCGTTTCGCCTAAGTTATCAAAATCCTACCGAGTGGTGAGTCAGACTCCCACTCGGAGGCTTAGCTGCGAATCCGTTTCGCCTAAGTTATCAAAATCCTACCGAGTGGTAAGCCAGCCTTCCACTCGGAGGCTTAGCTGCAGCCTCGTGCTCGCCTAAGTTATAAAAATCCTACCGAGTGAAGAGCAACCCTCTCACTCGGGGGCTTAGCTGCAGCCCAAGCACTCGCCTAAGTTGTGAAAATCTTACCGAGTGAAGAGAAATCCTCTCACTCGGAGGCTTAGCTGCAGCCTCGTGCTCGCCTAAGTTATAAAAATCCTACCGAGTGAAGAGCAACCCTCTCACTCGGGGGCTTAGCTGCAGTCCAAGCACTCGCCTAAGTTATAAAAATCCTACCGAGTGGTGAGCAATCCTCTCACTCGGAGGCTTAGCTGCAGCCTCGCACTCGCCTAAGTTGTAAAAATCCTACCGAGTAGAGAGCAACCCTCTCACTCGGAGGCTTAGCTGCAGCCCTATGCTCGCCTAAGTTATAAAAGTCCTATCGAGTGGTAAGCCTGACTTCCACTCGGAGGCTTAGCTGCGGCCCAGTGCTCGCCTAAGTGGACCGCAGGATAAGTCGATTGCAATAAAGGCACCTTGCTTTGAACCTGCAAAAGACATTTCGAGCCGAAGGCAATCGTATTCAAGCACCAAATCCAAGTTTGAATCGGCATCTAAAGGAACCGAAAGTGCTCAGGCATCAAGCCCGTTAAGGTTTGTCGATTACAATTCCACTCGGCATACCGAGGCAAATTTAAAAGTATCAAGCCAGAAGAAGTTTTTTACCCCTCCTGTGGAGGGCTGGAAGGTGCAACAAATTCATCAAGGTCAATCCCGTCGGCGATCCGAGTGGCAGCTGCAAGGAAAGTTTCCATAAAGGACCTGAAGTCGTGCTTCTTGGTATTGGCCACCCGAAGGGCCGCCAGCTTCTCTTCTCGCGCATCTTTGCAGTGGACTCGGGCCAGACACAGAGCGACATCTGCACCACACCGAGCCGAGGACTTCTTCCACTCCTGCACTCGACCAGGGATCGTGTTCAAGCGGGCCATCAGCGACTCAAGGTCATTCTGAAGTGTCTCCTCAGGCCAGAGCGTCGAGTCGATGCGAGATGTGGCGGCCTTCAGCCTTGCGAGATAGTCCACGACAGCTGCAACACGAGACTCCAGTCGGAAAACATCCATGGCAACTTCGTCGTTCACCGGAGAATTGACGGGGTCGAGGTTTGGCTCCAGTCGGCTGGTTTCTTCTTCAAAGTTTTGACAAAATTCTGCAAGGATGATCACTAAGTCAAGGGGATAGTCGAATGGAAAAAGCCACAATTGGAAATATTTGCCAAACATGGAGGTTTACCTTCAAGCATAAGAAACAGCTTCTTGGCAAGGCCACTCAGGAAAGCCTCCAGTTCAGTTTTCTTCTCAGTCAATTTGCTGACTTGGTCGGTCAGGGCAGCTTTATCAGTTTTCAGTCGACTGACCTCCTTGTTGGCAATCCCAAGAGCAGCTTTTAGATTGGTATTGTCTTGTTCGAGCTTGGTGACTGAAGCTAACTTCTCGTCAGCAAGCTTGATCTTCTCAGCTAGCTCAAGGTCTTTCTTCTGCTGGGCCTCCCTTACCTTACCTGCAAGTTACAGCAAGATCAGATTTTGAAACAAGCAAAAGGAAAAGCAGTCGTCAAGGTCTCACCAAACATACCTTCGGTCTCCTCCTTTGCCTTTGTCAGCTTCTCCTGAACCAGCTTCAAGCTCAGCTCGACTGGAGTATGTTTTTGTTCCAGCTCTGAGTAGCGAGCCACAAGATCACAGGAGTTCTGCGAAGAACCAATCGACTAAATGTCAAATATAATTCACTTCCGAGTGAAAAAGGGAAAAACACACGTTTCTAAGACTACAGCCAAATACAAGCATTCGACCGTAGTCTCGGGGACTACACCCAGTGGGTGCACTCAGCGTGCCGCCACTAATCCCGATGAAGACAAAGTCGACCAGTCGACCTCAAAAAAAAAAGAGAGATGCATTCTCTAAGACTGTGATCAACTGCAAGCAGTCGACCACAGTCTCGGGGACTACACCCAGTGGGTGCACTCAGCGTGCCCCCCACCGGTTTGTGAAATCCAGTCGACCAGTCGACTGACAGAAAGATTGACATCATAAAGCCTAAGGCCGACTGCCAGCAGTCGACCTTAGCCTTGGGGACTACACCCAGCGGGTGCACTCAGCGTGCCCCCGCTAACACGGAGTTTATTCGACACACCCAGTGGGTGACTACTATGAATTCCGGAAAAGAAAAGTTTTTGGTAGCATATCCAACAGAACAAACAGCGGTCGACTGACCTGGACATTGCTTTGGAGGGCAGAACTGGCGTCATAAGCTGCCTGGCTCGCGTCCCGGATGGTCTTCAGCTGCTCCATCATGAGTCCCGCCTGGCGTATTGCCTCCTTCGCTGCGCCAGCTTGGTCCTCTGGGACGTGGTGCGTCGTGAAGAGAGAGGGCTGCTGGGCACTCGTCAGTGGATTTGCGAAGGACACCGTGTGTCGAGTGGTGTTCTCTTCCTCCATAGTCAGAATCTCAGGCGCCGTCACATCCTGAAGCGCCTTACTGGCGGACGCTTTCCGACTCCTCCTGCGTGCCAGTGGTTCTTCATCCTCGTCATCGTCAGGGAGATTGATAACAGTGTTGGGTGGAGCTGCGGAGAAGAATCAGGATCAGAGATCACGAGTCAGACGACTAAGAACGGTGTTAAGAATACAGTACCTAGGTTCGAAGTTGCTGCATCCTCCATCTCGTGGTCATCAGCCCGGGCCGAGGTCTCAGAAGTAGCAGCACTGCAACTCCAAAGGATCAGTCGACTAACTTCAGCGTCGACCAGAGATAAAGTTCACACAAAATGAGAAGACTCAAACGACACAATTACCCTGATATGGTGGGGATGGACACCTTCATCTTCGGCAGGAGCTTGGTCGGCTTTGGCGGAGCCCCCCTAGGCTGCTTCGGCGCCTTTTCAGTCGGCGCTGGAGAAGTGGTCCTAGGGCGCTTGGTCGACTACGTCACAACCCCCTTGCCACGTTCAGTCGAAGGGTCGTGGACGAGCTTCAACCGCCTTTCCGAGCGCGGTGGCACGACCTCCTCCTCTTCCTCCTCGTCTTCGGCGTCATCATCATCGCCGTCGTCATCATCATCATCGTCGTCGTCCCCTGCAACGTCCGAGTCCCATTCCTCCTCGTCCTGGCTCTCGCCCCCACTCGCCTCACCCTCCTCAGTCGGAGTTTGTGCCCCATTGGGCATCGAGTACAGTTCGGTGAGGGTCTAGCAGATGTCAAGACAATGATCAGTCGACCAATCGGCAGAGTAGACAGAGATGAATGCGACAAGAATGCGGTGGAGAGCAGGGCAAGTGTACCTTATTTGGATCACTGTTGTGGTCGAGTGGAGGAATCCTTCTGGCTCCGCATTGGTTGTCCTTGTTTCCGGTGACGGCTGCCATCCATCTTTCCAGAGTGACATCGTCGACTGCTTCTGGATGGACTCTAGTCTCGTCTTCGGTCCCACAGTACAACCACATGCAGTGGCTCCGGAACTGGAGAGGCTGGATGCGACGCCTGAGGAAAACCTCCAGGAGGTCCATGCCCGTCACTCCCTCCCGAACCAACTGCACCACGCGCTCCATCAACATCTTCACGTCAGCTTTCTCCTCCGGAATCAGCTTTAGAGGGGAAGGCTTGCTCACTCGGTCCATGGTGAACGGAGGGAGTCCACTCGACTGCCCTGGCGTCGACTGGACCTGACAGTAGAACCAAGTCGACTGCCAGCCTCTGACGGACTCGGGAAAGGTCATGGGCGGGAAAGTGCTCTTATTCCTCACCTGAATCCCCAGGCCTCCGCACATTTGGACGACTCGGGTTCTCTCATCACCTGGGCTCGCCTTCTTCACGGACTGAGATCGACACGTGAATATATGTTTGAACAAACCCCAGTGCGGTCGACAGCCCAAGAAACCCTCACACATGGACACGAACGCGGCAAGATAGGCAATGGAGTTTGGGGTAAAGTGGTGGAGCTGCGCTCCGAAGAAGTTCAAAAAGCCACGAAAGAAAACACTCGGCGGCAAGGAAAACCCACGATCCACATGGGTGGCCAAAAGCACACACTCACCCTCTTCTGGCTGAGGCTGCCACTCCTTCCCCGGAAGCCTCGCAGCTCCGTGGGGGATCAAGCCCTCGTTGGCCATGTCGAGAATGTCATTCTCAGTGATGGTCGACTGGATCCAGTCTCCTTGGACCCAGCCTTTCAGCAGGCGGGATCTGGACGAGGACCCTCCGCGGCTGGTGGATCTCCCCTTCGCCTTCTCCGACGCCGACGCCTTCTTTGCACGCTCCAGCACCGCCGTCTTCTCCTTGGCCATGGTCGCCGGCGAGATGCGCGAAGGGAAGTGGTGCGGGGGCGGGAGCGAGCATGCTGAGCAGGGAGGAAGGAAGCAGAGAGAGGGGGAGAATGCTAAGGCGCAGCACAGAAATCCTCGCCGGGCACATTTATAAGGTCCCTTCCGAGTGGATGATAGGTGGGCCCGGTCGATCTAATCATATCTGGAACAGTTATGCAGACGGGATACGTGGCGAAAAAGGCGGCGCGGAGATCGAGGCGTCCATGCCCCGTCCCATCCGAACGCCGCGGTCCGCCCCGCTTCGCGCGCGCCCCCAAATTTCGCATCCCGCGGAATCCGCGAGCAACAAATCAGTTTGTCAGGCGCGGTGTTTCCGGCGATCCGTCGCTCGGAGATCGTCGAAACCTGAAAGATCACTCGACGCAAAAACAGAATGGATCAAGTCAACTGAAAGCAAGTTGTTTCCTATCAACGAAGGGATTCTTTGGTCCAGAACAGCGAACAACCGGAGCGCAAAGGTTAATCGGAAACGACATCAACTCCTTCTTCACTCGAAGCCTCAATCCATTCGGGGGCTAATGATGGGGTTATGTACCTAGGATAGGGTCATGGACCTGATCCAAGTAACTTACCCCAAGACATCCTTAGAAGAGGTTGCCTTCCAGTCGACCAACGAAGATTCACTCGACTGGCCTGAAGGACTCGAGCACGAAGACTCACTCGACCACCAGGAGGTCAAGAGGCACTCTGCACTGCAACGGCCTGTAATCAAGTAGACTTTATGATAGTAAAGGCCTTTATGTGGGGCGTTACCAGTAACGCCCCAGACTTAACTCACCTTAAACCCTCTCCTACGTGGGCTGGCTGGGGTCCTGGCGCACTCTATATAAGCCACCCCCCTCCACAGGCAGAAGGGTTCGGCACCTTGTAGTTCATACACTCATAATCCACTCGACCGCCTCCGGGCTCCGAGACGTAGGGCTGTTACTTCTTCCGAGAAGGGCCTGAACTCGTACATCCTTTGTGCTTACAACCTCTCCATAGCTAGGACCTTGCCTCTCCATACCTACCCCCACTCTACTGTCAGGCTTAGAACCACGAAATCTGTCATCTTGCTGTCGAGGCGCGTATGACCCACTCCTCGGGGGAGGGGTTGGCACTCGACACCGATCATCACGATCGAACCGGTGGTCATATTGCTCATTCCTTCTGTACTGATCATGCCGGTCTCCACGTCCCTCACGCCTCGGGGGCGATCTCGGGCTGTGAGCCGACTGAACTGTATCTGCTGCAATGGAGCAACTATGGATCCTATTCCGCGACTGAGAAACAGCGGAATTCTACTTCCCTGCTGCCCGGAGCAACGCTCTGATTTGCATCAAGCCTCTGCCAGCCTCCGACTGGGAGGGCTGAATCGATTCTGCTATACGGGCCGTAGCTTCCAAATTTTGAACTGGAGTTCGATATACCTGCGTAGGCGGGGAGAGTTGACGTCGACTAGACTCTGGAGCCCGTTGACGCGCTCGCTCGTCGAGTGCTCGTTGGAGGTTCTCCAGTCGAGTGCGCTCGGCCAAGTTAGCCAAGCGTGCGTCCTCCAAGGCCCGGGCCTCGGGGGTTTCTCCAACGATAGGAGTGTGGAGGGCATCCATGTTTCGGCGGCGAAACTCCTCTCGCTGCAAAGACGTGAGAGGTTCGGGGAGATACTTTTCGTGGGGACGTGAAGGGTCACCCCAGCTGCGGCTCCATCACCGCGGGGGAAACCGGGGGGACTGCACGACCCATCGATCGCCAGAACCTCCGCTGCCGGGTCGCTGCTGCCGCACTCGGATGCGGTCTCTACGGAGCCAGTCGATAGATTGAACAGGCCGTAGAGGGACTCGTCGGGCTCGATCGCCGCAACTTGTGGGGTGGCCGATTGGCGGGCCACCGCATGCCTCACCCACCTCTGAAGCCTCGACCGACCGGAGCGCTTGCGCCGTCGAGAGACAGGGCGGGGAGGTGCCATAGGAGCTGACCGATACTGGGTCGACGGCTGACGCAGGAGGACACCACGGACGCATGCGCGAAAGTGCGTCGCCTCGCGGACGGGGAGCGCGTCGATGTCGAGTGGGGCCTCCTGAAGCCAAGCGGAATCGTCAGCGATGAACGTGAGCGCGCCGAGACGGATCTCGCGGCCCTCCACCAAAGCTCCGCCTGAAACCATGATCAAAGGGATCGGAAAAATCGCAACTTCACCAACTAGGCGCTAAGACTCCTGGCCCCAAGGTGGGCGCCAACTGTCGTGGTTCTAACTCTGACAGTGATGTAGGGGGGTGTGTATGGAGAGGCTAGATCTTAGCTATGGAGAAGTTGTAAGCACACGAGGAATATGAGTTCAGGCCCTTCTCGGTGGAAGTAACAGCCCTACGTCTCGGTGCCCGGAGGCGGTCGACTAGATTACGTGTGTATGAATAACAGGGGTGCGAACCCTTGATACTGAGGAGGGGGTTGGCTTATATAGAGTTTGCCAGGCCCCTCCAGCCCTCAGTAATGCAGGGTTTAAAGTACTTTAAGACTGGGGGTTACTGGTAATGCCCCTAATAAAGTGCTATGATGACCCTAAAAGCTACTTAATGACCAACCGTTTACGTGTGGACTGACTTTAGATCTCCTAGCAGTCGAGTGGTTGGCTTCGAGGTCGAGTGACGGCTCTATAGTCGAGTGTCTTGAATCAGTCGAGTGAGATACCTCCAAGTCGATTCAAAGGTAACTTCTTCTAGGGATGTCCTTGGGTAGGGCACTTAGGACAGGTCCATGCCCCTACCCTAGGTACATAGCTTAATCAAGTGGCGCTGGTCTTGGAAGTACTCCCTCCGTTCCATAATGTAGTGCCTATAGATTTTTTGAGAAGTCAAACTTTGCAAACTTTGACCAAGTTTATAGAGAAAAATATTTATATCTACAATAGCAAAAATATATAATGTGAAACTACATCTTATGATGAATCTAGTGATATATGTTTTGCACTCTAGATGTAAATATTTCAAACTTTGACCAAGTTTATAGAGAAAAATATTTATATCTACAATAGCAAAAATATATAATGTGAAACTACATCTTATGATGAATCTAGTGATATATGTTTCGCACTCTAGATGTAAATATTTTTCTCCACAAACTTGGTCAAAGTTTGTAAGATTTGACTTTTTAAAAAAATCTATAGGCACTACATTATGGAACGGAGGGAGTATTTTTTTGTTGTTTCGCGTATTTTGGGTCAAAGTTTGACCACGTACTGTATTTGACAAGTAAAATGTGAATGCATGTCACCAAAAATTGTATCGTTTGGTTCGTATCTGAATGTACTTTCAAATTATACTCCCTCCATTTTTGTATACAAGGCCACAAACTCATATTACAGGTACCAAGGTAAAAATCAATGCTATGTTTAAGTCAATGTTGCAAGCTAGCTTGTCACCTTGATTGTCGTGTTAATTAATGTGGTTTTTCTCTCCCAAGCACAACAAGCCAACACTCTTACTCCTCATTGGTTGATTAACGTTGGGAATGCAAGCTAACCTTCTCACTCCCGCATGCACACAAGGGATATTAATGTCCTCGGGTGCTAGTCAGAGCGCGCCGGCCCTCTCGTCCAATCCTAAATCGCTACCGCACACTCCTCTCCCTCTTCTCCATTGCAAATCCACCTCCTCTGCTCTCCATCATCTCCATTCCAAAACCACCGTCTCGCCTCTCCCTCTTCTCTATTGCAAGACCACCGTCTCTCCTCTGTTTTCTAGACGCTTTGCTCCATGGCGCGGGCGCAATCCATGGATACAAAATTAGTATACTGTATACTATTTAAAAGTCGAGGGCATGGCTTTTCCTACGCAGTAGGCGGCGGGGCAGTTCCGCCTAGTCGGTTCGACAGAGACGCGAGAAGACGAGGGAGTAGGCTACTGCAAACGTAGGGCTGTGTGATTTGACAGCGAGTTACTGCTGGACAGGTGGGGCCCCATGATTTGACTTGCCATTATCATTTTAACTGCGGCGCTACGACCGGCGTGAGTCTCCTAGATTCCTGACCACCTCCATACAGGTGCCTCTCCCAATGCTCCACCATGTAGTAGAGGCTGGCTCTTGCATGAGAGCCCACTTCTCCACTTTTTCCTTGCCTCTATTTCCTCCACATATGCAAAAATGCCATGTAAAGCGCACTATTGTACTTACTTTTACTTGCTCCTACAGGTGCTTAAGCTTGCCACATAGGCATAAAGTCTGATGTGGCAAGTTAATCAAGAAGAGAGAGACTAGTTTGGTGACCCAAGGAAGAAACGGTGCTAAGCGCGTGTACCTAGGTGAAAAGACAATTTTGAGTCTATAGCTAATTAAATGAAGCAAACTTAGCAACACCATTTCATTGGAAGAGGTCACTCCTTGGCAAATGCAATAAATACACGCGCTTAGCACCGTTTCTTCCTTGAGTACGAAGAAAGAGATAGAGAAGAGTAAAAAGATACACTTATAGCCAACCTTGTTGTAGTATGAGTGACTAAGTGATGACTATGTATGACATGCCAACATCAGATAGCCTAACGCATCGTGTTAAATCTCCAAGGGCGCGATCGCGCGAGCGACGCGACGGTCATGGTAGGCGCGACCATGATACGGGCTGCTGGCAGCCCTTGGATCTGAGATCAAACGGTCGCATGCTAAGTTGCTGAAAATTTGCAGAAAAACCCTCCAGGATAGGATATTCACCCATAGGTCTAGAATCACGCCATGCAACCGTTCGATCTCAGATCCAAGGGCTCTTGGAAGCCCGTATCATGGGAAGGAAAGCCACTGCCCTGTCGTTCGCATGCTGGCAGTTCGCTCCTACTCGTCCCCGCACGTCCTTCAATACTACGGCGGTTCGCTCCTAGTCGTCCCGTCCATTCACATTATGGCAGTTCCACTAATCCTAACTCTCCTCCCAAATCCATGGCGTCCCAAATCTCCACGATCAGCGGTGAGTAGAAGGTTAGAACCGTCAACGACGATGAGTTCGACGTCATCTACACCCGTTCTTCCGCGACGGTGAAAGGATGCCTTTCTCGCCTCAGACGCATGTACGAACACTCAGATGATGAGTGGGTCGCTGGGGTAGATGTTGAGTACACCACAGTCCTGGGATGAGAGAAGGATCTAAAGGACGAATAGAGGAAGAAGCCCGCCATGATCCAGGTTTACGTACATAACGTTTGCTTGGTCTACCAAATATGCCATGCCGACGTTGAGTGCCAGGATTTTAAGAACTTCCTCGAGAGCAACATAGTCAAATTCGTTACTTTAGACTTTGGTAACGACAAAGAAGTCCTGCGTCGGATAGGCCTCGTTGTAGGCAACACCTTCGACCTCCAGAAGAATCGGCTGGTGTCCTCTCGTCAGCCATCAATGCTGACCCTAGCAGGAGCCATGGTTCATCCTTCGTATGGTAAACTAGAGAAACCTCATTACACGTTTCATCGTCATGCATGGCAGCGGAATGTACTAGATATAGACCACATCCACTATGCTGCAATGGATGGCTACCTTTGCTTCAATATCTACAAGGGTTGGATGAAGAGCAACAACCAAGTGTGCGGTTCAAGCAAAGAAGTATCGGCCAAGAGGAAGAGGTACAAGGACGAAGTCGACGACATGGACGAGGACTCCGAGTAAGGTGGCAGTGTCGTTACTCATGGTGGTTCTAATGCAGTGTCTACCGGAATAGTTGCAAAGTTTAATTTCAGGTGTGCTTAATTTAATTTGAGGGGTGTGTTGTGCTGAGCCCCCAACAGAACTATGTTATGTTCTTCTCGTTACTTTAACTCTTCAGTACGTACATACTAGTATTTCTTACATTTCATCTTTTAGTTGGTATAGTACTACCACTCGTTTCTTCACATTATATACGTATAATATAATGGCCAACATCATATAGCCAACAGTTTAGTTGTCAAAGAATTTCAGGGTGCTTAGTTTTGTCAAAGAATTCCAGGATGCTTAGAGGGTGCTTGGATCCATGGGACTTATTTTAGTCTGACTAAAAATAGTCTTTTTAAGAGGCTAAAGTTCCAAGCACCCCTGACTAAAGAGGGGCTAAAACTAGTCTTGAGACTAATTTTTTTTAGTCAGGGGTACCCCTACTAAAATGTGGATTAGTCCTCTCTCTACTCATTTAACTCCTCTCCTTTAACACATGCAAGTTCTGGATTGGAGGGTTTGGAGGATAATAAATGCTCATTAACTTGATTTTAGCCTTTTTAGTATTTGGATCCAAGCATGGGTGAGGCTAGCATGTTTTAGTCCCACTACTTTTAGTCATGGGACTAAAACGTATCCAAGCACCCTCTTAGTTTTATTTGAGGGGTGGGTTGTGCTGGACACCATTATTGTGACTAGCCTTTTTAATAGTACTATATGCATAATTTGGCGACGAGCGCTCTCTATATGTACCACTTTTTTTTAATTTCAAGTTTTGCTCCATGGCGCAATCCATCGATACTACTGCTGTACAAAAGTATACATTTTTAAAAGGCTAGAGGGGCGGGGCAGTCTAGCTTGGTCGGTTTCACGAGAGGCGAGGGCCTTTGTGATTTGACGGCTCATTACTGCTGGAAGGCGGGGCCTTGTGATTTGACTGCTCGTATAAATGCGCCGACGACCTGATCAATGAGGAGCAAAGAACCGTGCGGTATACTCAAGTTTTCCACTGGAGTAGTACTGCGATGGAGGAGCACGAAACACGGTAGCCCAGTGCCATATGGCGATAAAAATGATCTGATTTGCTAGTCATCTCATTGTTAGCATTGTTCTATTCATTCCCTCAAAAAACATTGTTCTATTCATTCCTCACAGAGAACATGACACGTGCGGCGAAACACCCGAAGCAAAAGATGAAACACAGGAGCAAAAGAAGAAGGAATATTATCACCCCAAATGATCTAATTCACCGCGGAGTCGTAACTGCTTCTTCATCGCCTCCACGACCTCCATCTCCTTGCGCGTCTCCTCCGCCATCTTCATCATTGTGTCCATGACGCGGCATTTCTCGACGCGAGCCTTCATCATCTGTTCCACGGGCATATTACGTACCTTGACAGCATCCGGGTGCTCGATGCGGAGCTTCGCCAACTCTTCCTTCTGTTCCATGGCGAGGGCCTGCAGCATCTTCATCGAGGAACTACTATTCTCATGCAGCTTCTTCCAGCCGGCGTTCTTCTCCTTCAACAAGTCGATCTTGTGGCAGAGCTTCACATTGTCCTCCCGAAGTCGCAGGATTTCGCCGGTCGCCTTCTTCTCCAAGGCAATGCTCTTCTTCAGCAGCATCACCAAGCCGGCGGTCAACTCCCCCTGCTGATTGAGCTCTACGGGCATGTCGTCAAGGCTCTCCTTCAGCAACTCCATCAAGCCTTGGATGAACTCCTTCTGCTTATTGAGCTCATCGGGCATGCCGTCGAGGGATAACGACTCCAGCTCCGCCGGCTCGGCATGTTCGCCTCTGCGGCTAGGGCGCTCCTAGGAGCCATCGCCTGCCCGTGAGAGATCTTTCAAGGTCTCTGCGTGGCGGCGAGCGCTCTCTTTTTTTCCGCAGCCTTGGTTGCCGCTCCCTTGTTACGAGTAGTTCTCGACCTAGAGCTCTACCCATCGGCCATGGCAACGACGGACGAAGAAGAAGCACTTATGAGGAGGAAAGGTAGAGTGATTTTCGGTTAGGTAGTTCCCATTTTTATAACCTAAGTACTAGCACTAGTACTAATACCTTCAGAGTGGGAACACATTCAGGTTTGGTACGTACTACTAGTATGTGTGAGCAGGCTTTCGAATGTGATGGGAACAAGGTAAAGATTAATTGATGGTTTTGGTTTCGAGGCCCGAAACGGCTCCCGATGAGTTTAGCGGAACATAAATTTCATGTACTACACTGCTCAAATGCGTAAATATTACTATGTTACTATCAAAAATTGGCACAAAAAACGAAGAAGACCAATGGAAGTACTACTAGCAACCCACGATTTAACTACTCGCATGCGCGCAGTGGAGTAATAATGTCTTTCTTCCGCCCTCACGTCCACTCAATTTGCATGCGCTGTATTAATTAACCATCAATGAAGTGAACGACTTTACACGCATCAAATTATCACATGGGGTGGATCTTGGTACAAAATTGCGTTCGCCCGTGTACCCGCGTGTGCGTACGAGGCATGAGTGCATGCATGGCGTGCGTGCACATCTTCGCTTCGTGCATGTACCGCCAGTATGGCTCAGGGAGGACGAGTACATTCTTCTAGAACCAGCAGCACGTCACTGTGATCAATCCACACAAGGAGGTCGCGACAACGCCTACACATGTACCACGTGGCTTCATGAACTGTAAGAGAGACACTGTGTAGCGTGCCATTGGTATTCTACGTGTTTTGCACATACTCGAAGTACTAGTAAGGTACACGTGCATTGCATGCATCAGATTTTGCAACCAAATTATGAATAAATACCACACTATAGCATGTAAGCTCTGAGTCATATATGCCTGATGTAGCCCTTAATTTAATTCTTATAGTTCATCTCATTCAAAATAATTTAGTTTTTATAAAAAATCTAAGAACGCGGGAATAGGAAAAACATGGGATTATAGTGGAATGTCGTCTTGAATCCTACAAGATTGTACGAGTGTTTGATTGTGCATAGAAAAAATGCAGAATTCTTTCAAAGAGGTTTGAGTGTATGGGATGTTTCCTATGAAATCTAGTGCAAATGAATCATATGGAAAAATTCCTATGGTTTACAATCCTACGAATCAAACAACCAAGATAGGATCCGTCTCGGCGCACGGCCACAGCAGATCCGTTCGAAGGCCGAGGCGCAGTAATGGCGGGCCCCACCTACGGGCCTGTCCTGTCCCGTCGCGCGCGTGGGCTGGCAGACTGGCCCGGCCACGTGGCGTTCCTCGGCGGGGCCGCAACGGGTGGCGGCCGCGCAGCTTACCGCGCGCGTCGTCTGAATCCCGCCAAGACTTTCAAACTCTTCGAAGAGCCGGACGACCTTCGACAAGTCCGGCTTCCCGTAGTCGGCTTGTTGGAGACGACCCGGAAAGATCGCCTCCCCCTAGTCCGCTCGGACGAAGAAACTGTTGAGGCTCTTCGGCATGTTCCCCTCGACGCCTCACCAGCTTCGGGGACTACTGTCGGAGTAATGGGCCATGGGTAGGCCAACCCGAGACCCAGAACCTTTCAAGACATCGGGGCCGGCTTCGCCCCTCAAAACCCTCAAGATGAAGGGCTGACTCTGGGAGTCGGCCGCAGCAGCACCGACTCCCTGCTCGCGGGCGAGTCCCAGAGGCAGCCGTGGCATAAGCCGATTCCCAGTGGGTGAAGCAGGCTATGGGAGTCGGCCAGTAACTCCAACCACTTTTTGCCTACGGAAAGAAGGACGAGAGCGGGGATGGCCGGAATACGGCCACCCCTACCTTGATTACCTGGGGCAGGCATGGCCACAGTGCGCCGTACCAGAGGAGACTCCTGTCCGGCGCGGCACTGTTGCCATGCTGCCCCTGACGCCCGCCCCAGCGGCGAAACCCTATTCCCACGATGGCCCGCTCGTACGGCCCGGAGACGGCGGGCCCCGCTAGTCAGTGGGGGAACGAGAGACGGCGAGAGCACCTGAAGACGGACCTCGCGGGAGTCGGCCGACACCTCCCGCGGGACCCGCGCACCATTAACCAGATAAGACAGGGAGTGGCGACAGTGAACGCCCGCCAGGCGGCGGCACTGTTGCCACGACCCCACGACCAAGCCAACGTCACCCAAGGCACGGCTACAGTGGTCACGTCAGTCGGCGGGGCCCACCAGCGGTGGGCCCCAGGAGTCGGCGGAGAATACGGCGGCCTGAGAGACATACGGCTGCGACCCGCGCCCAGCCAGATTACCGTTGTACCCCCGGGGGGTAGTCCTATATAAGCCCCCCGGGGCACCCATGCAAAGGGTTCGATTCTTTTAGCACTAGACCAGAAGCAAAGAAGGGAGAGAGCTAGCCTTGCCCTCTCCTACCTCCGGAATACAGCTCGAGGAGCAACTTTGTATAAATATCACGATAGTGATCATGCGGAGACCCCGCAGAGCAGCAGTAGGGGTATTATCTCCTCGGAGAGCCCTGAAGTTGGGTAAGATTCGCCGGCGTGCATGTCTACGCCTCATCCTGTTTCCAGGCACCGGCGACGTTCTACTCGCCCCCACCATGATAAGCCATCCTTTGGCATATGTCGCACCCAACCCCCGACATTAGGCGCCCACCGTGGGGCGAGGTGCACCGTCGTCCGGAGATCTGTTCTGGACGGGAACCCTTTTCCTCCCTGCCGAGCGCAGCCAGCCCGGCACGCCAGAGGGAGTTTGCGTTGACGCACTGCGCGGTGTTGAGACCGCCTGCGCGGCCAGCTGCCTCGCCGATCTTGTCGGCGAGGTTCGCCTCTCCGACGAGCCTGCATGCAACGCAGGCACCGGCGGCCCCGAGGGCCTCCTCGCCTGCCTCCTCGACGAACTCCACATTGCCGGCGAGCCCACCGCTGACCTGGAGTCCGTAGGCTCCACCGACCCGATGTTGGTCGACTCCGACACCGCGTCGCTCGACGCCTTTCCCACCAACGTGGTGGTCTATGACGAGCCGCTCCCTGGCGCGGAGAGCGGCGGAAGCACCGTCGAAGTGCTCGTTATCGGCCATGGCGAGCACTCCGACGGGAGAACTCACGACCCACTCGATGTGGCCATGCAAGACTTGGATGCGCCCATTCCAGAGGACGCCGACGCCGAAACGCTGGAGGCACGCCGCCTCCAGCTCGTTGAAGGCGCGAAGAAGTTGGCAAGCATGAGACGTTTGTCAGAGGCCTACCAGCGCGAACTGGAGCGCGCTGTGGGCGGCTCACCGGCCCCAGTAGGGCCGAGCCGCCTAGGCGCGGTCCGGAAGCACGACGCGGACATCGCCAGCATGTTCGGGGCCAGTCGCCCCATATATGGCACGCCCACCGAGAACATTCGAGCTGCCCAGGTGGCAGCGGATGAGCTGGACAACCTCGAGGGCGAAGAGCACCGACTGATGACGGAGCGAGTCCAGCAACTCCTCGACGCGGCTGGCGTGCAGAACGCGGCCGGTTGCCAAAGTGAGGGGCCGCAACGACAGCACGACGACCCGCCTCCCCGCCGAGACCAAGGCGCGACGTCTCGGACGCCGACTGGCGGCGCCCGCGGAAGAAAAGACAAGGAGCCGGCTGCAAGCCGCAGTCGGACCCACCTCACCATCGAGCGCGATCAAGATGGCCGCCCGAGAGCAGTGGAGCGGCGCGACGACTATGTGCCTCCTCCTCCCCGCAAGGAAAGACGAGTCTCCCCGCCGCCCGTCGAACATCCGACTCTCGGAGGTCGCCTCGGCCGCCGAGAGGGAGTCGGAGAGAATGATGCTCGGCACCGGATCGACCGACTCCACCGGTCCCTGGTGCTAGAAGAAGAAGACGAGTTGGGACCGCCGTGCGTCGGCCCCCGCATCCGAGATGAGCCCTTCCCCAAAGGGTTCACTCTTCCTCGAGATACCCCCAAGTACACCGGCGCTGTGAAGCCGGAGGACTGGCTCGTGGACTACTCCACGACCGTCAGCATAGCGAACGGCAACAAAAGAGTTGCCGTGAAGTATGTACCCCTCATGCTTCAAGGGACTGCCCGGACGTGGCTGAACAGCCTAAGGCCGCGCAGCATCAATTGCTGGGCTGACTTCACCAACGCCTTCGTCCGCAACTTCACGAGCACATACAAGCGACCTCCCAAGCCTCGCTAACTGTCCTCGTGTGTGCAAGGCCCCGACGAATCCACTCGCGATTACCTCACGCGGTGGGCCGAGCTCCGGAACTCCTGCGAGGGCGTGCACGAGGTGCAGGCCATTGAGTACTTCACGGCCGGGTGCAGAGAAGGCACCCTCCTCAAGCACAAGCTTCTCTGCGACGAGCCGGAAACTCTCGACGAGCTGCTGATCATAGCAGACAAGTACGCCACTGCCGACTCGTCCATGAAGACGGAGATTCGAGTTGGTGCGACTGGCAAGGCGGCCCCTCTGGCCCCCAAGACTCCGACTGGCGACGCCAGTCGACGGCAGCAACAAAACGACCAAAAGCGCAAGGCCCAGCAGCCGACTTCCAGCAGTCGGCAAGTCGCCACGGTCGAAGATCAACAACCGGAGGGGCAGCCTCCGACTAAGCGCCAGAAGGGCGGCAAGTCCAACTGGTTGCCGGCTTTCTCCTACGAGCAGACTCTAGATGGTCCCTGCAAGTTCCACAACGGCGCGAAGCCGTCGAACCACACCACCAGAAAATGCCACTGGCTCACCAAGATCACCAAGGGAGAAGGCCTGCTGCCTCCTCCACCTGCTGGGCAGCCGCCTCCGCCTCCGCCCCAGTAGCCGGCTGCCAGGCCAGTCGGCGCAGTGCAAGACGAGTAGCCAGAAGAGCATGGAGCCTACATGGTGTTCACCAGCGTGGTAGATGACAGGCGCAGCAGGCGGCAGCAGCAGCAAGAAGTCAACGCAGTAGTATCAGAAACTCCGGAGTTCATGCATTGGTCCGAGAAACCTATCAGTTGGACCAGAGCTGATGCCAAACCCAGGTTCCTATGCCTTGGTCCTGGAGGCCACCTTCGCCACTGATAGGTGGGCAGCTCGCTTCTCGCGACTTCTGATAGATGGAGGTAGCAGTATCAACATCCTGTACAAGGATACAATGGAGAATCTTGGAATCAAGCAAAGACAGCTCTAGAGCAGCCAGACTGTATTCCATGGGATTGTCCCTGGCCTTTCCTGTTCTCCGATTGGCAAGATTCTGATAGACGTCCTCTTTGGATATAAGGAGCATTTCCGCTGAGAGCCGGTCTGGTTTGAGGTGGTGGACCTTGAAAGCCCGTACCATGCGTTGCTTGGCCGACTTGCTTTGGCCAAGTTCATGGCGGTCCCCCACTACGCCTACCTCAAGATGAAGATGCCAAGTACCAAGGGAATTCTGACTGTGGCCGGCGACTACAGGAAGTCGTCCGCTTGCGCTGCCGAGAGCAGTCGGTTGGCCGAGTCCCTGGTTATTGCAGCAGAGGAGCGGCTTCTGGATCGGGTTGTGGCGATGGCCGGCAAGCAGCCCGAGATGTCCCCCAACCCCAAGGAGTCGGAAGCTGAGGGCTTGTTCAAGCCAGCAAAGGAAACAAAGAAGATACCCTTGGACCCGGAGCACCCGGAGAGGTTCGCTGTCACAGGTGCAAACCTTGACAGCAAATAGGAAGGCGAGCTCGTCGATTTCCTCCGTGAGAATCGGGACATCTTCGCATGGTCTCCCAAAGACATGTCGGGTGTACCGACGGAATTCGCCGAGCACAAGTTGCATGTCCGGTCCGATGTGAAGCCCGTCAGGCAGCCCTTGCGCTGCCTGTCAGAAGAGAAAAGAAGAGTTGTTGGTGAAGAGATAGCGCGGCTCCTTGCAGCCGGCTTTATCATGGAAGTGTTTTTCCCAGAGTGGCTAGCAAACCCGGTTTTGGTGCTGAAGAAGAACAAGCAGTGGCGAATGTGCATTGACTACACGAGCCTTAACAAGGCTTGCCCCAAGGACCCGTTTGCTTTGCCAAGGATCGATCAGGTGATAGACTCCACAGCCGGATGCGAGATGTTGAGCTTCTTAGATGCCTATTCAGGATATCACCAGATCAAACTGAACCCGACAGACAGATTAAAGACCGCCTTCATCATGCCGTTTGGGGCCTTCTGCTACCTGACCATGACGTTCGGCTTAAGGAACGCCGGCGCCACCTTTCAGCGTTGCATGCAGAAGTGCCTCCTCAAGCAACTCGGCCGAAATGCCCACGTTTACGTGGATGATGTGGTGGTGAAGACGGAAAAGCGTGGAACTCTGATGGAAGACTTGAAGGAGACCTTTGAGAACCTGCGCCGATTCCAGATCAAGCTTAACCCTGAGAAGTGCGTTTTCGGAGTACCAGCCGGCCAGCTACTCGGCTTCCTGGTCTCCGAACGCGGCATCGAGTGCAACCCCGCGAAGATCAAGGCCATCGAGAGGGTGGAGGTACCGAGCCGACTATTGGATGTGCAGAAGTTCACTGGCTGTCTGGCATCCATCAGCCGTTTCATTAGTCGGCTAGGAGAGAAAGCCCTCCCTTTGTACCAGCTCATGTAGAAGACCAGTTTTTTTGAGTGGAACCACAAGGCGGATGAGGCCTTTCTGCAGCTGAAGAAGATGTTGGTCACTCCCCCTGTGTTGGCGGCCCCGACTCCCAAGGAGCCCATGCTCCTGTATATCGCCGCCACCAGCCGAGTGGTCAGCACAGTCGTCGTAGTAGAGCGTAAGGAGGAAGACAAGGCACTGCCGGTCCAGAGACCGGTGTATTACCTCAGTGAAGTATTGTCGGCCTCCAAGCAAAACTACCCCACTACCAGAAGATGTGTTACGGTGTGCATTTTGCCGCCAAGAAGCTGAAGCCTTACTTCCAGGAGCATCCAATCACCGTGGTCTGCACGGCCCCATTAGCGGAAATCATTGGGAGCCGAGATGCGTCCGGCCGAGTGGCCAAGTGGGCCATAGATCTGGCGCCCTACACGATCTAGTATCAACCCCGCACCGCCATCAAGTCACAAGCGCTGGCCGACTTCCTCGTCGACTGGGCCGAGACCCAGTACCTGCCGCCAGCGCCCGACTCCACCCATTGGCGGAAGCACTTCGACGGCTCCAAGATGTGCACCGGCTTGGGAGCCGGCGTCGTCCTCACCTCTCCTAAGGGCGACAAGCTCCAGTATGCATTGCAGATCCATTTCACCGCCTCCAACAACGTCGCGGAGTACGAGGCGCTCATTCACGGGCTCTGGCTTGCCAAAGAGCTTGGCATTCGCCGGATCCTGTGTTATGGCGACTCCGACTTGGTGGTCCAGCAGTCATCTGGCGACTGGGACGCCAAGGACGCGAACATGGCAAGCTACCGCTTCCTCGTGCAGCAACTCAGCGGATGTTTCGAAGGGTGCGAGTTCCTCCATGTGCCAAGAAACGACAACAACCTAGCAGACACTCTGGCACGAATCGGCTCCACTCGCCAAGAAATACCATCTGGCGTCGCTCTTCAGCGCCTCCTCAAGCCATCCATCAAGCCTTCACCAGAGTCAGATTCCATTTTTGTGCCGGCTCCTCCAGAAGAAGTTGGACCCAGCTCCAAGACCCTCGCAGACGGCTCCAAGAACGCCACAGTCAAAGCCGTCCCGGGGACTTCAGAACTCAGCCTGGGGACTGCGGCAACAAGGGAAAAGACTCCAGAACTCGGCCCGGGGACTTCACTAGCTCAGCAAGCGGCCGCGGACTCCAACCCGCCGCCTCCCGGCCCGGCCGCCCTCGTCCAAGTCGCGGTTTTGGTACTCGAAGAGATAGCAGCACCTTCATGGGCTCAACCCATCCTCAAATTCTTGGTGAACAAGGAGCTACCAACTAATGAAACCTTAGCTCGGCAAATACAACGCCGAGCGGCAGCATACACCATAGTCAACAGAGAGCTGGTCAGGCACAGCATCACTGGTGTCTACCAGCGCTGCGTCGAGCCAGAGCAAGGCCAAGCAATTCTCAGAGACATCCGCCAAGGCGAGTGCGGTCACCAAGCGGTCTCAAGGGAGCTCGTCGCCAAAGCTTCTCGGCATGGGTTCTTCTGGCCGACTGCCCTTGAAGAGGCCAAAGAGTTGGTCCAGAAATGCAAGGGGTGCCAAAAGTTCCGCTCCAAGCCACATCAGCCGGCTTCAGCACTCAAGACTATCCCCATCGCCTGGCCCTTTGCAGTTTGGGGATTGGATATGGTGGGACCCTTCAAGACGGCACGAGGCGGCCTAACTCATCTACTTGTTGCGGTGGACAAGTTCACCAAGTGGATAGAAGTAAAGCCCATCAAGAAACTGAATGGTCCGTCTGCCGTAACTTTCATCTCAGACATCACAGTTCGGTATGGCATACCGCACAACATCATCACCGACAACGGCACCAACTTTGCCAAGGGCGCCTTGGTCCGTTTCTGCGCGACACAGGGCATCCGACTGGACTTAGCGTCTGTTGCCCATCCGCAGTCAAACGGGCAGGTGGAGCGGGCAAATGGCCTCATCCTGTCCGGCATCAAGCCTCGGTTGGTCGAATCACCGGAGCGTTCAGCCGGCTGTTGGCTTGACGAGTTGCCAGCCGTCCTCTGGAGTCTGCGCACGACTCCAAACAAATCAACCGGCTTCATACCCTTCTTCCTCTTCTACGGCGCTGAAGCCGTCATCCCAACAGATATAGAGTTCGACTCCCCGCAAGTCACGATGTATACTGCGGAGGAGGCAGAAGAAGCACGACAAGACGGCGTCGATCTGCTGGAAGAGGGCCGGCTGTTGGCACTCAGCCGGTCCAGCATCTACCAGCAGAGCCTACGTCGCTACTACAATAGGAAGGTTAGGCCAAGATCCTTCCAAGAGGGCGACCTTGTGCTCCGGCTGATCCAGCGAACAGCCGGCCAGCACAAGCTGTCGGCACCTTGGGAAGGACCCTTCATCATCAGCAAGGTGCTAGGCAACGACTCCTACTACCTGATTGACGCTCAGAAGCCCCAAGCACGAAAGAGAGACGACTCCGGCAAGGAGACGGAACGACCATGGAACGCGAATCTCCTTCGAAGATTTTATAGTTAAATGCAGTATGTACGATGCTCCCCTTTTGTATTAAAGCACCAAGACTCTGGGCCCCCCGAGGCGGACTTGGGAACTGCCCCTTTTGTATCTGTATAATCAGTATTATGCTTTCGAGAATGTTACTCGTCCTTATGCCGCTTGGCACCGGGTTCGGCTAGCCGACCCGGGGACTTGCCGTCTCGCGCTATGAAAATGCTTCCCGCAGTCGGACAAGTAGTGTGTGGTGTCTTAGCCGTCTCCTGTTAGAAGCCACAGCTCACAGAGCGACTGACCGGCGGGCAGGAGTAAGGAAGAATAGGCGCCCACACGAAAAATGGCTAAGGACTCAAAGCACAAACATAGCTCGAGCCGGCTTTCAGCCGTTCCTCGCCAAACCGACTCCGAGTAGTCGGCTTACTGTTTTTTCTATCCAACTTGCTAAAAGAAACTCTAGAATGGCCAAAGTACTTGCCTTCCCAAAAGTAGCCAAGTATTTGATCCAGTGGCAGTCCGCGGAGCGGCTGTCCAACTGGCAAAGACGGCATCTAAGGGAAGGCGGCAAAGGAAAACGCCAAAAGAGCAATAAGCAAGATATGATAGAACCCAGATAAATATTTACATCACAAAGGCCATTGGCCAAATCCTCGAACGGAAGTTCAAAATACACCCCGAGGGTGGAATTGTGCGAATTAACAAAGTTCTTCGAGAAACTACTAAGCAGATAAATAAGACAAGGCGACGGCCTATGAAGCAGCAGACGGGTTTGGAGGCTCGGAAGAGATGGCGGTGTCAGACGTTGGGGCGGTCGGCTGGGCAGACTCGGCTCGATCACCTCCAGCGGCAGTCGGCGCAGCTGGGCGTGGCTCGTTGTTGGAGGCGCGATCGAGCTGAGGCTGATCGTCCGCTCCGACCTCTGGCGCCTCCGTCTCGTCTCCGGCCTCCACCTCGCCTTCCTCCTCGACGGTGGAGCCGATCACCTCCGCCGAGTCTTCGCCGTAGTTCCGGGTCATCCCAAACCACTCCGGCGGCACCTCCTCGCCATTGTCAGCCAGCTCAGGAACGAAGATGTTGGGGTTGACATACTCAGCGAGTGCCGCGGCGTGCTTGACGAAGTGGTCCTTCATGGCTGCCAGCTCCAGCTGGGCCTCAGCCCGAAGCGTGGCCAGCTGGTCCAGACTCAGGTCTGGATACCACGCCGTGACGAACTCCAAGGCACAACGCGCACCGGCGCGTGCCGCGGAGCCTTTCCAAGCCTCCAAACGGCCCGCTGCGACCTCCAGCCAGTCGGCGGTCCGACTGGGAGTGTGCAGAATCAGCATCTCCGGCCACAAAGCAGCAATCGCCTGGGCGCCGGCACGTTGAAGCCGGCGTAGCATCCTATGAGCCGGCCGCAGGCGAGCCTCGATGCTCAAAAGCTGTTCATCAAGAGTCCGGGGGGCGTTGGCGGCAACCTCCTTGCCAGCCGCCCTCCGCGCCTGGCGATCAGCCTCGATGGCTTGAACGACAACTTGCGCATGGCCCGGGAAGAAGTCTGCCAAGACAGAAAAGAAAGCAAGTCAGAAAAAGAAAGAATCGGCCCGACCCACAGTCGGCTGTTCAAAGAAAGTGAGTAAAGAAAACTTACCGTCAATGATATCTTCGATCTCATGGAAGCCGGAGGTCAGCATCGCCTCCTTGTCGGTCCAGGAGGCGCGTTCGGCTTCGAACTCGGCTTGGAGACCAGCCTCTCTCTCCTTCGCCTCCTCCTGCGCCTTCTTGAGCAGCTCCTTCTGCTCCGCCAGCTGCGCGGCAAGAAGATCGCGCTCCGTAACGAGCTTGCCGCATTCCATCTCCTTGGCGCGCAGGGCGGTATTGGCTTCTCCCAGCTGCCCCTGAAGAACAGCATTGGCCCCTGAAGAAAAAGGATGCAAAGTCATCAGTTAAGGTCGGCGGGAAAATCCGGCCCGACTGCGCAGGACTCGGCCCGAATTTCGAGGACTACAGCCCGCGGGTGCGCCAACGCGCCCCCACGAAGAAGAAAACTTACTCCGACTCTCCGATAGGTCGGCAGTCCGCTTGCCCAGCTCTTCGACATTGCGGTTGAAGGCGGTGGCTCGGAGGTTGTGGTAGTCCTACAATAAGCATTTCAAAAAGAATAAGTGTTGGAACTCGCCAAATAGAGTTCCGACCCGCCTGCTCAGCAGCCGGCCCGGAACTCGGGGACTACACCCAGTGGGTGCGCTGGCGCGCCCCCACAAAGGAAAGCAAGAAAAAGAACAAAGACAGAAGAAACATACCCGGACGGCCGCTCGCGACGCCAGATGCGCCTTGGTGCAATTCTGGATGGCGTCACCTTCGGCCCGCAGCTTCGCCTGGACGTCCAAGAGCGCCTGGTTCAGCGGGCCCGTGCCGCCTGCTCGCACCCACCCGACGTGCGCAGCACTCGCCACTTCGACGTCCGGGACGGCCGACCTGGCTGCTCCGGTCTCCAAAGGGCGCAGTGCTGAAGTCGCCTTCTCCAGTCGGCGGCGAGTCGGCACGGCGACTTGGAGAAGCAGGTTCGCCACGGATTCGTCCGTAGTCGGTGGCACCGGCGGGTCCGCCGGCTGTCCAACCCTCGCGCTTCCCGACGGCGGCGGGGGCGGTGGTGGCGGCACCACCGTGTCCGGACCGGGGGTCTCGCTGCTTTCCCTCTCCATGATGGCGTGCTCCCCGCCAACCTCCCCAGTCTGCTCCGTATAATCTGGAGGCGTCGCTGAGTTCAAGGGGACGATGAACTTCGCCGACCTGTGGCGCGCGGCTTCTTCGGCCCGTTCCCTGGCTGCGACGGCGGCTTCGGCTTCCTCCCGTTTTTTCTGGGCGGAGGCGGCCGCCTTATCGGCCTCCGCCTTCTCCCGACGGGCGGCTTCGTCCTCGTCGCGCTTCTCCTGCGTGTTCCGCTCCGTCGCTTCCCGGAGGTCGGCAGCGGGGTCAATGCGCCGAGTCGTGGCGGACGACTCCGCCGACCCCCTGATGGAGGCGGCGGCGACCCTCCCGAGGGTGAGAGGAGCTCTTGAACAGAAAAGACGCATAGTCCCCGAAGCTGGTGAGGCATCGAGGGGGATACGCCGAAGTGCCTCAACAGTTTCTTTGTCTGAATGGACCGTGGGGAGGCGATCTTTTGGGTCGTCTCCAACGCGCCGACTATGGGAAGCCGGATTCGTCGAAGGTCGCCCGGTTTTCCGAAGAGTTTTGAAAGTCATGGCGGGATTCAGACGACGTGCGTGCGGCAAGCCACGCGGCCGCCACCCGCCACGGCCCTGCTAAGGGTCACCACGTGGCCGGGCCAGTCTGCCAGCCCACGCGCGCGACGGGACAGGCCCGTGGGTGGGGCCCGTCATTATCATGCCTCGGCCTCCGGACGGATCTGCTGTGGCCGCGCGGGCGGTTGGGCTTCCCAGCGCAGTAAATGCGCGTGGTAACTCCCTTGATGATCGTGGGGGTCGTGGGGGCGTGGGCGCAATTAATCCCACGACGCCCCCTCGGCTTCTCAAAACCGCCGGTCTATAAGTAGGTGGAGGGAGTGGGGCGACGAAGCACACGCGCCCGCTCTCCTCTGCTTCCTTCATTGCTTCCTGCTTCCTTCTCCCATCGCTGCCGCGCCGGAACCGCACCCTGTTGCGGCGATGAGCTCTTCCTCCGCCGCCGCTCCCGCCGCCGTGCGCTCCGGCGTATGGGATGGCTCTGAGATCGATGATGACATGATCGACTTCCTCCGCAAGACGCGCCGTCTCCCAGGCGCGAACCTCGTGGAGGCCTGTGCTCCGCCGCCGACGAGGTGACGCCGGAGCCAAGGGAGGGGAGCGGCTTGTGTTCCGCTCCCACCTCATGCGCGGGCTTGGGCTGCCGGCGAGCGGATTCTTTCGCTCGTTCTTGGAGTTCCATGGCCTCTAGCCGCACCACCTCACCCCCAACACGATGGTGCTGCTGGCGGCCTTTACTTCTTTGTGCGAGGGCTTCCTCGGCGTTCTCCCCACCATCGAGCTGTGGGGAGAGTTCTTCCACTCCAAGCTCGGCACGCACGTCGCCGGCGTGCCGGCTCAGTGCGGTGCCTTCATCGCGCTCCGGAGGTCGACGGCTGACAATCCTTTCCCCGCCATCCAGCTGACTAAATCGGTGAAGATGTGGCAGCGCTCTTACTTTTATGTGAAGAGCGTCGCCCCAGAAGGCGACTGGGTAAATCTGCCGCCGTTCGAAGCCGACGCGCCAGCTGGGAGGCTGCCCAGCTAGTCCTACCGCGCCAAGACGCTGACTCCGGCTGGAGCCACCGCCGTGGCGCGTCTTCGAGTGCTGACGCAGTCGTCTGGTCTGACCAGGACTGACTTGCTGGCCGCCTTCATGGCGCGCCGAGTCCTCCCGCTTCAAGGCCGGCCTCATCTGATCTGTCAGATGAGCGACCACCGGGACCCCAGTCGGATGTGCACCAAGGAGATGCCTCCAGCAGAGGTGGCAAACACGGTGAACTACATCACGAACTGCGGCCTCTCGGAGGACTGGCAGTTCGGCATGGCGCCGTACTCGCGCGCCAGCCCTCCGCCGGTGGTAAGTTGCTTTCCTTCTTCTTCTTTTGCAGCCGACTTCCGACTCTTGATTTTTATCATTTTCTTTTCTTTCTTGACTCAGAATCTTCTCATTCATCCATCGTCTGGCGTTGTGGGGCCACCCCGCGATTTCGTCCCTGATCGCGCGGAAAGCGACATTGACGACCCAGATCTGGGGGCGGCGGCAATGGAGGCCGACGCCGAAGGAGGCGGCGACGGGTAGGAAGCCGGCCCTAGGACCTCAGCTACCTTTGCCGACTGGCCTGAAGGCGGAGACGGGGAAGTCGCCCCGCGCCATCAGCCAAGGCCGGACGTTACGAGGAAGCGCCAGGCCGGGCCGAGTTCCCTCGGAGGCCGCGAGAAGAAGTTCAAGGCGGCGGCCGCCGCGACCAAGCGGGAAGAGGCGGTCGCGAGGGCCCAGCGCTTCCGTAAGGAAGCGAAGAAGCCGCCTTGTCCTACGCGTAAGTACTTCTGCTTATTTTTCTTGTTCTGTCTTTTGGTGGATTCGGTCCGAGTCCTCATGCATCTTTTCTGTTTCAGAGCTCCCCTCACCCTCGGGAAGGTCGCCGCCGCCTCCATCAGGGGGTCGGCGGAGTCGTCTGCCACGACTCGGCGCATTGACCCCGCTGCCGACCTCCGAGAGGCGACGGAGCGGAACCCGCAGGAGAAGCGCGACGAGGACGAAGCCGCCCGTCAGGAGAAGGCGGAGGCCGATAAGGCGGCCGCCTCCGCCCAGAAAAAACTGGAGGAAGCCGAAGCTGCCGTCGCGGCCAGGAAGCGGGCTGAAGAAATCGCGCGCCACAAGTCGGCGAAGTTCGTTGTCCCCCTGAACTCGGCGCCGCCTCCAGATTATTCGGAGCGGACTAGGGAGGTTGGCGGGGAGTCCGCCATCATGGAGAGGGAGAGCAGCAGGATCCTTGGTTTGGACGCGGTGGTGCCGCCACCGCCGCCACCGCCGCCGTCTGGGGATGCGAGGGTTGGGCAGCCGGCGGACCCGCCGGTGCCGCCGACTGTGGGCGACTCCGTGGCGAACCTGCTTCTCCAAGTCGCACGCCGACTCGCCATCGTCTGGAGAAGGCGACTTCGGCGCCGCGCCCTTTGGAGACCGGAGCGGCCAGCTCGGCCACCCTAGACGCCGAAGTGGCTAGCGCCGCGCCCATCGGGTGGGTGCGAGGAGGTGGCACGGGCCCACTGAACCAGGCGCTCCTGGACGTCCAAGCGAAGCTTCGAGCCGAAGGCGATGCTATCCAGAATTGCACCAAGGCGCATCTGGCATCGCGAGCGACCGTCCGGGTATATTTCTTCTGTCTTTGATTATTTTCTTGCTTTCCTTTGTGGGGGCGCGCCAGCGCACCCACTGGGTGTAGTCCCCGAGTTCGGGGCCGGCTGCTGAGCAGGCAGGTCGGAACTCTATTCTGGCGAGTTCCAACACTTATTCTTTTTTGAAATGCTTGCTGTAGGACTACCACAACCTTCGAGCTACCGCCTTCAACTGCAATGTCGAAGAGCTGGGCAAGCGGACTGCCGACCTGTCGGAGAGTCGGAGTAAGTTTTCTTCTTCGCGGGGGCGCGCTGGCGCACCCGCGGGCTGTAGTCCCCGAGATTCGGGCCGACTGCTGCGTAGTCGGGCCGGATCTTCCTGGCGACTTTAGTTGTGACTTCAAGTTTCCTTCTTCGCGGGGGCGCGCTGGCGCACCCGCGGGCTGTAGTCCCCGAGATTCGGGCCGACTGCTGTGCAGTCGGGCCGGATCTTCCCGGCGTCCTTAACTTATGACTTCGTATTCTTTCCTTCAGGGGCCAACGCTGTTCTTCAGGGGCAGTTGGGAGAGGCCAACACCGCCCTGCGCGCCAAGGAGATGGAATGCGGCAAGCTTGTTACAGAGCACGATCTTCTTGCCGCGCAGCTGGCGGAGTAGAAGGAGTTGCTCAAGAAGGCGCAGGAGGAGGCAAAGGAGAGGGAGGAAGGTCTCCAAGCCGAGTTCGAATCCAAACGTGCCTCCTGGACCGACAAGGAGGCAATGCTGACCTCCGGCTTCCATGAGATCGAAGATATCGTTGATGGTAAGTTTTCTTTACTCGCTTTCTTTGAACGGCCGACTGTGGGTCGGGCCTACTCTTGCTTTTTCTGACTTGCTTTCTTCTCTGTGCTGGCAGACTTCTTCCCGGGCCACGCTCAGGCTGCCGTTCAGGCCATCGAGGCTGATCGCGAGGCGCGGAGGGAGGCCGGCGAGGAGGTTGCCGCCAACGCCCCCCGTACTCTTGATGAACAGCTCCTGAGCATCGAGGCTCGCTTGCGGCCGGCTCAACGGATGCTGCGCTGGCTTCAGCGTGCCGGCGCTCAGGCGATTGCTGCCTTATGGCCAGAGATGCCGATTCTGCACACTCCCAATCGGACCGCCGACTGGCTGGAGGTCGCAGCAGGTCGCTTGGAGGCTTGGAAGGGCTCCGCAGCACGCGCCGGGGCGCGTTGTGCCTTGGAGTTCATCAAGGCGTGGTATCCAAACATGAGTCTGGACCAGCTGGCCACGCTCCGAGCTGAGGCTCAGCCGGAGTTGGCAGCCATGAAGGGCGAATTCATCAAGCGCGCCGCAGCACTCGTCGAGTATGTTGATCTCGACGTCTTCGTTCCTGAGCTGGCTGACAACGGCGAGGAGGCGCCGCCGGAGTGGTTTGGGATGGACCCAAACTACGGCGAAGACTCGGCGGAGGTGATTGGCTCTAGCGTCGAGGAGGAAGGCGAGGTGGAGGCCGGAGGTGAGACGGAGGCGCCAGAGGTTGGAGCGGGCGATTAGCCTCAGCTCGATCGCGCCTCCAACAACGAGCCGCACCTAGCTGCGCCGACTGCCGTTGGAGACGACCAAGCCGAGTCTGCCCAGCCGGCCGCCCCAACGTCCGACACCGCCATCTCTTTCGAGCCGCCAAACCCGTCTGCTGCTTCATAGGCCGCCGCCTTGTCTTATTTATCTGCTTAGTAGTTTCTCGAAAAACTTGTTAATTCGCACAATTCCACCATCAGGGTGTATTCTGAACTTTCGTTCGAGGATTCGGCCGCTGGCCTTTGTGATGTAAATATTTATCTGGGTTCTATCATATCTTGCTTATTTTCTGTTTCGGCGTTTTCCTTTGCCGCCTTCCCTTAGATGCCGTCTTTGCCAGTTGGACAGCCGCTCCGTGGACTGCTACTGGATCAAATACTCGGCAACCTTTGGGAAGGCAAGTACTTGGCCTTTCTAGAGTTTTTTTTAGCAAGTCTGAAAAAATCTATAAGCCGATTATTCGGAGTCGGTTGGCGAGAAACGGCTGGAAAGCCGGCTCGAGCTATGTTTGTGCTTTGGGTCCTTAGCCATTTTTCGTGTGGGCGCCTATTCTTCCTTACTCCTGCCCGCCGGTCAGTCGCTCTGCGAGCTGCGGCTTCTAGCAGGAGATGGCTAAGACGCCACACACTACTTGTCCGACTGCGGGAAGCATTTTCATTGCGCGAGACGGTGAGTCCCCGGGTCGGCTTAGCCGAATCCGGTGCCAAACAGCATGAGGACGAATAACATTCTCGAAAGTATAATACTGATTATACAGATACAAAAGGGCAGTCCCCGAGTCCGCCTCGGGGGGCCCAGAGTCTTGGTGCTTTAATACAAAAGGGGAGCGTGGTACATACTGCGTTACCTGTAAAATCTTCGAAGGAGGTTTGCGTTCCAAGGTCGCTCTGTCTCCTTACCGGAGTCGTCTCTCTTTCGTGCTCGGGGCTTCTGAGTGTCGATCAGGTAGTAGGAGTCATTGCCTAGCACCTTGCTGATGATGAAGGGGCCTTCCCAAGGTGCCGACAACTTGTGTTGGCCGGCTGTTCGCTGGATCAGCCGGAGCACAAGGTCGCCCTCTTGGAAGGATCTTGGCCTGACCTTCCTATTGTAGTAGCGACGTAGGCTCTGTTGGTAGATGCTGGACCGGCTGAGTGCCAACAGCCGACCCTCTTCCAGCAGATCGACGCCGTCCTGCCGTGCCTCCTCTGCTTCCTCCGCAGTATACATCGTGACTCGTGGGGACTCGAACTCTATATCCGTTGGGATGACGGCTTCAGCACCATAGACGAGGAAGAAGGGTGTGAAGCCGGTTGATTTGTTTGGAGTTGTGCGCAGGCTCCAGAGGATAGCTGGCAATTCATCAAGCCAACATCCGGCCGAACGCTCCAATGGTTCGACCAACCGAGGCTTGATGCCGGACAGGATGAGGCCATTCGCCCGCTCCACTTGCCCGTTTGACTGCGGATGGCAACGGACGCTAAGTCCAGTCGGATCCCCTGTGTCGCGCAGAAACGAGCCAAGGCGCCTTTGGCAAAGTTGGTGCCGTTGTCGGTGATGACGCTGTGCGGTATGCCGTATCGAACTATGGTGTCTGAGATGAAAGTCACGGCAGTCGGACCATTCAACTTGGCGACAAGTAGATGACTTAGGCCGCCTCGTGCCGTCTTGAAGGGTCCCACCATATCCAATCCCCAAACTGCAAAGGGCCAGGCGATGGGGATAGTCTTGAGTGCCGAAGCCGGCTGATGTGGCTTGGAGCGGAACTTCTGGCACCCCTTGCATTTCTGGACCAACTCTTTGGCCTCTTCAAGGGCAGTCGGCCAGAAGAACCCATGCCGGAAAGCTTTGGCGACGAGCGCCCTTGAGGCCGCATGGTGGCCGCACTCGCCTTGGTGGATGTCTCTGAGGATTGCTTGGCCTTTCTCTGGCTCAACGCAGCGCTGGTATACACCGGTAACGCTGCGCCTGACCAGCTCTTTGTTGACTATGGTGTATGCTGCCGCCCGGCACTGTATCTGCCGAGCTAAGGTTTCATCAGTTGGTAGCTCTTTGTTTACCAAGAATTTGAGGATGGGCTGAGCCCATGAAGGTGCTGCTATCTCTTCGACTATCAGAACTGCGACTTGGACGAGGGCGGCCGGGCCGGGAGGCGGCGGGTTGGAGTCCGCGGCCGCTTGCTGAGCTAGTGAAGTCCCTAGGCCGACTGGCGCAGTCCCCAAGCCGAGTTCTGGAGTCTTTTATTTTGTTGCCGCAGTCCCCGAGCCGGGTTCTGAAGTCCCCGGGCCGGCTTTGACTGCGGCGTTCTTGGAGTCGTCTGCTTGAACTTTGGAACCGGATCCAATTTCTTCTGGGGGAGTCGGCACAAAAATGGAATCTGACTCTGGCGAGGGCTTGATGGATGGCTTTAGGAGGCGCTGAAGAGCGACGCCAGATGGTATTGCTTGGCGAGTGGAGCCGATTCGTGCCAGAGTGTCAGCCTGGTTGTTGTCGTTTGTCGGCACGTGGAGGAACTCGCACCCTTCGAAATATCCGCTGAGCTGCTGTACGAGGAAGCGGTAGCTTGCCATGTTCGCGTCCTTAGCGTCTCAGTCGCCGGAGGACTACTGGACCACCAAGTCCGAGTCGCCATAACACAGGATCGGGCGAATGCCAAGCTCTTTGGCAAGCCAGAGCCCGTGAATGAGCGCCTCGTACTCCGCGACGTTGTTGGAGGCGGTGAAATGGATCTGTAGTGCATACTGGAGCTTGTCGCCCTTCGGAGAGGTGAGGACGACGCCGGCTCCCAAGCCGGTGCGCATCTTGGAGCCGTCGAAGTGCATCCGCCAATGGGTGGAGTCGGGCGCCGGTGGCAGGTACTGGGTCTCGGCCCAGTCGACGAGGAAGTCGGCCAGCACTTGTGACTTGATGGCGGTGCGGGTTGATAGTAGATCATGTAAGGCGCCAGATCTATGGCCCACTAGGCCACTCGGCCCGATGCGTCTTGGCTCCCAATGATCTCTGCCAATGGGGCCGTGCAGACCATGGTAATCGGATGTTCCTGGAAATAAGGCTTCAGCTTCTTGGCAGCGAAATGCACACCGTAGCACATCTTCTGGTAGTGGGGGTAGTTTTGCTTGGAGGCCGACAGTACTTCACTGAGGTAATACACCGGTCTCTGGACTGGCAGTGCCTTGCCTTCCTCCTTGCGCTCTACTACGATGACTGTGCTGACCACTCGGCTAGTGGCGGCGATATACAGGAGCATGGGCTCCTTGGGAGTCGGAGCCGCCAACATAGGGGGAGTGACCAACATCTTCTTCAGCTGCTGAAAGGCCTCATCCGCCTTGTGGTTCCACTCGAACAAATTGGTCTTCTTCATGAGTTGATACAAAGGGAGGGCTTTCTCTCCTAGCCGACTAATGAAACGGTTGATGGATGCCAGACAACCAGTGAACTTCTGCACATCCAATAGTCGGCTAGGTACCTCCATCCTCTCGATGGCTTTGATTTTTATAGGGTTGCACTCTATGCCGCGTTCGGAGACCAGGAAGCCGAGTAGCTGGCCGGTCGGTACTCCGAACACGCACTTCTCAGGGTTAAGCTTGATCTGGAATCGGCGCAGGTTCTCAAAGGTCTCCTTCAAGTCTTCCAGCTGAGTTCCACGCTTCTCCGTCTTCACCACCACATCATCCACGTAAACGTGGGCGTTTCGGCAGAGTTGCTTGAGGAGGCACTTCTGCATGCAACGCTGGAAGGTGGCACCGGCGTTCCTCAAGCCGAACGTCATGGTCAGGTAGCAGAAGGCCCCAAACGGCATGATGAAGGCGGTCTTTAATCTGTCTGCCGGGTTCAGCTTGATCTGGTGATATCCGGAATAAGCATCTAAGAAACTCAACAGCTCGCATCCGGCTGTGGAGTCTATTACCTGATCGATCCTGGGCAAAGTAAACGGGTCTTTGGGGCAAGCTTTGTTAAGGCTAGTGTAATCAATACACATTCGCCACTGCTTGTTCTTCTTCAGCACCAAAACCGGGTTTGCTAGCCACTCTGGGAAAAATACTTCCATGATGATGCCGGCAGCAAGGAGCCGGGCTATCTCTTCACCAACAACTCTTCTTTTCTCTTCTGACAGGCGGCGCAGGGGCTGCCTGACGGGCTTCACATCGGACCGTACATGTAACTTGTGCTCGGCGAATTCCGCTGGTACACCTGGCATGTCTTTGGGGGACCATGCGAAGATGTCCCGATTCTCACGGAGGAAATCGACGAGCTCGCCTTCCTATTTGCTGTCAAGGTTTGCACCTATGACAGCGAACCTCTCCGGGTGCTCGGGGTCCAAAGGTATCTTCTTTGTTTCTTTCGCCGGCTTGAACGAGCCCTCAGCTTCTGACTCCTTGGGGTTGGGGGACAACTCAGGCTGCTTGCCGGCCATCGCCACAACCCGATCCAGAAGCCGCTTCTCTGCTGCAACGACCAGGGACTCGGCCAACCGACTGCTCTCGGCGGCGCAAGCGGACGACTTCCTGTAGTCGCCGGCCACAGTCAGAATTCCCTTAGTACTCGACATCTTCATCTTGAGGTAGGCGTAGTGGGGGACCGCCATGAACTTGGCCAAGGCAGGTCGGCCAAGCAACGTGTGGTAAGGGCTCTCAAGGTCTACCACCTCGAACCAGACCGGTTCTCGGCGGAAGTGCTCCTTATCTCCGAAGAGGACGTCTATCAGAATCTTGCCGATCGAAGAGCAGGAAAGGCCAGGGACAATCCCATGGAACATGGTCTGGCTGCTCTGTAGCTGTCTCTGTTTGATCCCAAGCTTCTCCATCGTATCCTTGTACAGGATATTGATACTGCTACCTCCATCTATCAGAACTCGCGAGAAGTGAGCTGCCCGCCTATCAGTGGCGAAGGTGGCCTCCAGGACCAAGGCATTGGAACCTGGGTTCGACATCACCTCTGGGTGGTCAGCTCTGCTCCAGCTGATAGGCTTCTCGGACCAATGCATGAATTCGGGGGTCTCTGACGCTACTGCGTTGACTTCTTGCTGCTGCTGCCGCCTGCTGCGCCTGTCATCCGCCACACTGGTGAACACCACGTAAGATCCATGCTCTTCTAGGTACTCGTCTTGCACTGCACTGACTGGCCTGGCAGCCGGCTGCTGGGGCGGAGGCGGAGGCGGCTGTCCAGCGGGTGGAGGAGGCAGCAGGCCTTCTCCCTTGGTGATCTTGGTGAGCCAGTGACTCTTCCTGGTGGTGTGGTTCGACGGCTTCGCGCCGCTGTGGAATTTGCAGGGACCATCCAGAGTCTGCTCGTAGGAGAAAGCCGGCAACCAGTTGGACTTGCCGCCCTTCTGGCGCTTAGTCGGAGGCTGCTCCCCCGGTTGTTGGTGTTCGACCGCTGCAACTTGCCGACTACTGGAAGTCGGCTGCTGGGCCTTGCGCTTTTGGTCGTTCTGTTGCTACCGCCGACTGGCATCGCCAGTCGGAGTCTTGGGGGCCATGGGAGCCGGCTTGCCCGTCGCACCAACTCGAATCTCCGTCTTCATGGATGAGTCGGCCGTGGCATACTTGTCCGCTATGATCAGCAGTTCGTCGAGGGTTTCCGGCTCATCGCAAAGGAGCTTATGCTTGAGGAGGGTGCCTTCTCTGCACCCGGCCGTGAAGTATTCGATGGCCTGCACCTCGTGCACGCCCTCGCAGGAGTTCCGGAGCTCGGCCCATCGCGTGAGGTAATCACGAGTGGACTCGTCGGGGCCTTGCACGCGCAAAGACAGTTGGCGAGGTTTGGGGGGTCGCTTGTATGTGCTTGTGAAGTTGCGGACAAAGGCGTCGGTGAAGTCGGCTCAGCAGTTGATGTTGCGCGGCCTTAGGCTGTTCAGCCACGTCCGGGTAATTCCTTGAAGCATGAGGGGAACGTACTTCACGGCAACTCTCTTGTTACCGTTCGCTATGCTGACGGCCGTGGAGTAATCCACGAGCCAGTCCTCCGGCTTCACGATGCCGGTGTACTTGGGGGTATCTCGAGGGAGAGTGAACCCTTTGGGGAAGGGCTCATCTCGGATGCGGGGGCCGAAGCACGGCGGCCCCAACTCGTCTTCTTCTTCCAGCACCAGGGACCGGTGAAGTCGGTCGATCCGGTGCCGAGCATCATTCTCTCCGACTCCCTCTCGGCGGCCGAGGTGACCTCCGAGAGTCGGATGTTCGACAGGCGGCGGGGAGACTTGTCTTTCCTTGCATGGGGGAGGAGGCACGTAGTCGTCGTGCCGCTCGACTGCTCTTGGGCGGCCGTCTTGGTCGCGCTCGATGGTGAGGTGAGTCCGACTGCGGCTCGCAGCCGGCTCCTTGTCTTTCCTTCCGCGGACGCCACCAGTCGGTGTCTGGGACGTCGCGCCTTGGTCTCGGCGGGGAGGCGGGTCGTCGTGCTGTTGCTGCGGCCCCTCCGTCTGGCAACCGGCCGCGTTCTGCGCGCCAGCTGCGTCGAGGAGCTGCTGGACCCGCTCCGTCATCAGTCGGCGCTCTTCGCCCTCAAGGTTGTCCAGCTCGTCTGCAGCTGCCTGGGCAGCTCGAATGTTCTCGGCGGGCGTGCCATATACGGGGTGACTGGCCCCAAACATGCTGGCGATGTCCGCGCCGCGTTTCTGGACCGTGCCGAGGCGGCTCGGTCCCACTGGAGCCGGCGAGCCGCCCACAGCATGCTCCAGCTCGCGCTGGTAGGCCTCTGACAAGCATCGCATGCTTGCCAAGTTCTTCGCACCTTCGACGAGCTGGAAACGGCGTGCCTCCAGCATCTCGGCGTCGGTGTCCTCTGGAATGGGCGCGTCCAGGTCTTGCATGGCTACTTCGAGCGGGTCGTGAGTTCTCCCGTCGGAGTGCTCGCCATGGCCAATGACGAGCACCTCGGTGACGGTGCTTCCGCTGCTCTCCGCGCGAGGGAGCGGCTCGTCGTAGACCACCACATTGGTAGGAAAGGCGTCGAGCGACACAGTGTCGGAGTCGACCAGCATCGGGTCGGTGGAGCCTACGGACTCCAGGTCAACGGCGGGCTCGCCGGTAACGTGGAGTTCGTCGAGGAGGCAGGCGAGGAAGCCCTCGGGGCCGCCGGTGCCTGCGTCGGATGCAGGCTCGTCGGAGAGGCGAACCTCACCAACAAGATCGGCGAGGCAGCTGGCCGCGCAGGCGGTTTCAACGTCGCGCAGCGCATCGGCACAGACTTCCTCTAGCGTGCCGGGCTGGCTGCGTTCGCCAAGGAGAAAAAGGGTTCCCGTCCAGAACAGATCTCCGGACGACGGTGCACCTCGCCCCACGGTGGGCGCCAAATGTCGGGGGTTGAGTGCGACATATGCCAACGGATGGCTTATCATGGTGGAGGCGAGTAGAACGTCGCCGGTGCCTGGAAACGGGATGAGGCGTAGACATGCACGCCGGCGAATCTTACCCAGCTTCGGGGCTCTCCGAGGAGATAACACCCCTACTGCTGCTCTGCGGGGTCTCCGCATGATCACTATGAGGATACGAGTACAAGGTTGCTCCTCGAGCTGTATTCTGGAGGTAGGAGAGGGCAAGGCTGGCTCTCTCCCTTCTGTGCTGCTGGTCTAGTGTCTAAAGGATCGAACCCTTTGCATGGGTGCCCCGGGGGGCTTATATAGGCCTACCCCCCGGGGGTACAACGGTAATCTGGCTGGGCACGGGTCCCAGCCGCCTGTCCCTCAGGCCACCGTCCTTCCCGCCGACTCCTGGGGCCCGCCGCTGGCGGGCCCCGCCGACTGACGTGGCCACTGTAGCCGTGCCTTGGATGACGTTGGCTTGGTCGTGGGGTCGTGGCAACAGTGCCGCCGTCCGGCGGGCGATCACTGTCGCCAATCCCCGTCTTATCTGCTTAATGGCGTGCGGGTCCCGCGAGAGGGGCCGGCCGACTCTCAGCGGCCGACTCCCGCGAGGTCCGTCTTCGGGCGCTCTTGCCGTCTCTAGTTCCCCCGCTGACCAGCGGGGCCCGCCGTCTCCGAGCCGTACGAGCAGGCCGTCATGGGAACAGGGTTTCACCGCTGGGGCGAGCGTCAGGGGCAGCATGGCAAAAGAGCCGCGCCGGACGGGAGTCTCCTCTGGTACAGCGCACTGTGGCCATGCCTGCCCCTGGTCATTAGGGTAAGGGTAGGCCGTACTCCGGCCATCCATGCTCACGTCCTTCCTTTCATAGGCAGAAAGTGGTTGGAGTTACTGGCCGACTCCCAAAGTCAGCTTTACCACTGGGAGTCGGCTTATGCCCTGGCCGCCTCTGGGACTCGCCGATCGAGCAGGGAGTCGGTGCTGCTGTGGCCGACTCCCAGAGTCAGCCCTTCGTCTTGAGGGCTTTGAGGGGCGAAGACGGCCCCGATGTCTTGAAAGGTCCTGGGTCTCGGGTTTGCCTACCCGTGGCCCATTACTCCGACAGAGGATCAAAAGACAGCCACACCAGCATGTGGCCCAAATATATATGACAAAAAGGGTGGTCTGTGATGTTCAAAATTCCAATGCACAACTTTGACCGCGCGGGCCCACGGTTGGGCGTTTCGTTGAAGATCGATGAGAGGGGCCAGAAGTCAAGAACCACCTGGAAGTGGCCAAATATATGTACGAATATTGGGGATGTTTAAAACTTTAAATACACAATGCATAAGTTTGATGGCACCTGCCGCGCAAACCCGAAAGCACCCTAACAACCACCTTGCTAGGATATATATAATGACATAATGTCGTACCTAGCTAGGATGCTTGGCCCACCACCTCCCACTTCGTGTCAGCGGGGCGGATGCAAGTAATGATCGATACTTTGGTCATACATGCATGTCGCCCTGACCTACCATAAGACGGACCAATGAATCTATCGTTTGGTCAAATGACAGTTGTTGTTGTCGATAAACTGCTTGGGCCAATAGATTGAACCATCATAAAAATCGCACAAGAGGGACCACAAAACTAGCACCTCTTGCATGCGGCCCAAAATGATGTATGTTGGGAAGTGGTGATGTGTGTTTTCAATATAGAATAATGTACAATTTAGATGTGGTGCCTACCTCTCAATACAGACAACAACCATGAAGGCAAGGTAGTTAAGGACGAGATACGCAGGGTTTGATGTAGGTCGTACCCAGCAATCCGAGCCTGTGGGAGGGAATCCGGACAACGCATGAGCTCGAGCTTTGGTTGAGCGACATGTGACGGTGACCGGCCCTAACACGAACTATGAGGAATCCATTCATGGCCAACACATAATACCCCTCGTTATTGGTCAAAGGGATGATATATATACACTCGGGGAGCCCACATATATGCTTGTCGTCACAAAAGACCACACAAGGGAGACATTGTCGATCAGAAGACCCCGTATACACTGCATGCGGCTAGAAAATATGTATGGGTACGGTTCTGTGTGATGTGTTTAAATCCCAAATGCACAACTTTGATGGGCCACCAACTACATTACAAACCGAACACCGTACCCGACTCCAAGCCTGGTTCAATACGTACGATGTCA